>NC_084560.2:16300420-16515420 GCF_033978685.3 Nerophis lumbriciformis | reverse complement strand
CCTAATATTTGAGTAATATTGTCTTGTCTTTTTTTTTATCCGGTCGTTTAAATGAAATCAAACTGTTTTGGTTTGTTTACATTTTGATCATACACTAAACTGTTTTTAAAGCGCAACATATGATTTAATTGTTTTCACCATATAGGCCTTTGATAAATATTCCAAATGTTTTAATTGTCATTTTTCCATTTTGAGTGTTAAATGTGATTTTATAACTATGAGATCATTGACTTCAATCCGCTGATGCGCGCAGTTAAATTTAAATTTAAATTGCAGTTCAATAAGAAAAATATTTTTTGACGCCATAAACTCCCTTTTCCAAGAATTGCATGCTGTCCTGGCAGAAAGTAGATATTTTTTTAGACTTTGTCTTGTATTCAAACATTTGCCCAAGCCCAGAAAAAACATTTTAAAATTATTTTCATGTGACTCATTTCCCCTTTTGTTTTCCCCATTGTGTGGAAAAAAAAAAAAAAAAGAGTCCTTATTCTCATTGATTGCTATAAATGACAGCAAATAATGTGGACAATAATCAGAGCATTTTGTCATGAAAATGAACGTGCTCAAAGGATTAATTCGATATTTGTTAAGCATGAATCACTAATGTCAAATACAAGACAGAAGGGAGTGCGAGTCACAATTATTAGCATTTAACATCATTTGCATTTGGCCATGAAATGTCTTTTTACGCCACATTAAACACGGAATTATTCTATTTTAATTAAAACTAAAGACAGAAAATGACCCAAAAACCCCCTGAATAACAGTCTTTCATCACACGGTGACAGCCTTTTTAATGCCTTTTAATTACTTCAAAATGAAAGTTTTATACGTGTGAATTTATACAGGTTTAACATTTATATATAGATATTTTAGCAAAGAAATAAAAGCTGTCCACACACATAGAATATCCACAAAGTGCATTGAAAGGTAAACTCCCTGATGTCCAGGATCACGAATGCAAACAACAAGATGACTTTTTATACAAGATGCAAGAACTCACATTGTCCAACTTCAACAGGTCCGCCTTTTTTTTCCTCTTTTTGTGATTCCGTGAAATATTCCCTTATGTTCAACAAGACCCGTTTTTATGTTGTTTATTGTTTTGTCATTTTCGCAGTTATTTGGGGGCCCCTGGCCCCCCATCAGGGCTCGTGGTGAGGGGACTGGTCCTTGCCCGAGATCCTGGGGTGAACCCCTTCCAAAATAAGGTCCGGGGACTCGGACCTGGGGGTCTCCAGGTTGCTGGTGTCGGTGTCGCTGTCGCTGCCCTTCTTGCTGCCCCCGCCCGCCGTGTGCGTCTTGATGTGCTTGCTCAGGTGGTCGCTCCGCATGAAGCGCTTGTTGCACACCGGGCAAGCGAAGCGCTTCTCCCCGGTGTGGGTCCTCAGGTGTCTCTGGAGCTCGTCGGAGCGTGTGAAGCGCTTGCCGCAGAAGAGCCAGTTGCAGACGAAGGGCCGCTCCCCCGTGTGCCAGCGCAGGTGCGCCTTCAGGTGCGACGTCTTGCCGTACACCTTCCCGCAGCCCGGGATGTGGCAGCTGTGGAGGCCCTTCCTCCGCAGGCTGGCGCCGGCGGGCCCGAGCCGCTCGGCCTCCTGGCAGTTGGGGCAGTCACACGTGGCCCGGCCGGAGTAGCGCCTGGAGGACCGCGAGGAGCCGCTGCCGCCCGCGGAAATCATCGCCGTGGCCGCGGAAGGGTCCGTGTAGGCCGGCAGGACCGTCTTGAAGCCGTCCTGCGCTAACAGGTGCTGCCCGGTGGACAGCAGGTGCGACGCGGTGGGGCTGATCCCTGTGGAGCTGAAGGCCGAGTGGGTGAGGGAGGAGAAGTCCGCGTTGTAGCCGCTCAGCTGGGAGTGGATCGCCTGCGGGGTGCCGGAGTGCAGCGACCCCGCCGGGGTCTGCACGTCGAGCCACGAACCCGGGTTGGTGTGCACGTCCCACCAGGACGACGCGCCGTTCGCCACCTCGCCGGAAATAGTGGAGTGGAACCCGGACTTGTACCACGACTCGTACGGGTGCGCCATCCCCACCCGCGGGTAGAGGCTCTCCGCCGACGTGTGCACCTTGGAGATGAACGCCGACTGGCCGGACTCCTGGGCCGACGCCGGGCCGCCGTTGGAGAACAGGCCGCTGTAGTCTGAGGAGAAGGCGGCCGAGGTGGGCGAGGTGGAGGCCAGGCAGAAGGCGCTGCCGCCGCCGCCGCCGCCCGTCGGCGTTAGTCCGCCGGAGGCGCGGCTCGTCGCCACCGGGAAGCCCGGCAGAGCCGAGCCCAAGTTGCAGCTGGACGACGACCTCTTCCACGGGTGGAATCCACCTTTAGCGAAGGCGCTGGAGTCCGGCAGCGTGGTGAGGGGGCTCGTGTTCCCGATCTTGTTGCAGGTGGCGGCCAGCATCGCTAGAGGTGTCGTTCCAAAGCGAGGCTCTTCCTTGGGAAAACAGCAAAGTTGAACTTAAAACAAAGATAACTGATAATAATAATAATAATAATAATAATAAGGTCAGGTTGACAATCACAACAAAGGAGGAACTCACCCCAAGAATGGAGGTCGCCATATCCGAGTTGTGTCCTGTGCTGGGGGAAAGCGTGTCGATGACCGACTCTACTCGGAAGCGGTTGCGGGGACTCGGGTCACCATCGGCGGGCTGTCGCGGCTCGTGTCTGCCGGCACTACTTTGGAGCAGCAGCGAGACTCTTGTTTTGAAGTAGGGCTCGGCCAGCAAGTGTAGCCAATCAGAGAGTCACTTCCGGGACAACCGCAGGAGTCAGCCAATAGGAGTGCCGAGCGCTCGCTGCCGCGGTTTCTAGCCCCGCCCACAAACAGAGGCTCCTCAGCCTCCACTCAGGCTCCCAAACAGCAGACTGGATTTGGCGTTTTTTTAATGCCGACATATATTCTTTTTGATGCATACTCCACGTCTGGTTTGCTCTTTTTTTTTATTCATCTTTAAAAGGTAAGTTTTGAAATAATTTTCTTCTTTTTTGTTGACCTTTTACTGTTTTTTGGTTTTCGTAGCATTCGTTGAGAACACGCAGATTTGCCAAATGATGACTTCATCTCAACACAAAACACGTGATAGATGAGGTAAAACGAATTTTTTTATTATTATTATTATTATTTCAACACGGTGACGGTTTTTAGCAGAAATGTGGGATCGGTTGAATGTATGCAATCAAACAAGCATTCCGTTTTTAAAATGAAATATATAAAATATGTGTATTCCGCTAATGACAGGCCTGTGCAGTTATACGTCATTAATGAGCTGCCTGAACCACGTGCACGTTGCAGCCACTTTGTTTTTGCATTTGTTTTTAAGTGACGTCATTCCCATAAAACGCACGTCATTGCATTTTGCGCAATTAAGTAATGCGCCGGTTTTCTTATTTCTCTTTAAATGACAATTCACAAATCGCTCTAGGATAATTGCATAACAATCTTGTGAATGATCATTCTTTTTGTAAAGAGAAAATGCACACTGAGGGATATTAATGACAATATTCAAAACGGGCCAAAAAAATAAATAAAAAGTGCCATAATGGAGCATTAATGTCAGTCAACACAGCGTATTTTGTTTCTTAAAAGAATACAAACGAAAGAAAAAAAGGCCAGAAAATACAATAATATTGCCATCACAATTAGGTCAATAACAATACTAATATACAATATCAAGAATAATAATGTACTGTATTAGCCCCAACTGTTAAAAAAAAAAATTGAATATATGCCATATTAATTACACATTATGTTTAAAATGAATACGTTTTAGTTGAACCCCCTGGATTATAGCAAGTCATATAGCATAATATAAAATATATTTTGTTAAATATATATATATATATATATATATATATATATATATATATATATATATATATATATATATATATATATACAATTTAAAGTTGGACATGCGCGGCTCTGCTCCTCCACGTTTGTGAGCCCTGCCGCAATTAGGAGCCTATTACAGGCGATTAGATTGATCAATGTCCCTTAAACAAAAGCAATGATTTATTTGTGCGAACAAAACGCTTTGGTCTATATTGAGTCTCTAAATGGGGGGGTGCATGCATGCATGCATGCTTGCACAAAAAAAGATAAATGATAAATTCATGGGGAAAAAAAAGGCATAGCCACAACTTGCAGCTTCATGCACGCAATGAAAGCTGAGAATGCTGGATTATTGGTCAGTGGGTTTATTTTTTATTTTTTAGGTGAGGTGTGATCGTGGGTTGTGGCCCACGCGTGCTTTAATGTGTGTCTCTGTGGCGGGAAGTGCAGGCTTTGAGGACGTTGAACTAATTGTCACTTTGTGCTCCCCTGCAGTCTACAGCACTCTGTTTTGTCAAGAGGCTTTTACATTAAAATGATCCATTTTTGTCTTAATATACATTTTCTGGTAATATTTTTTGTGTTTGCAAATTATATCATATTTGCACTGTCCACAACATACAACCTCATAACTATAAAATTCCACAGATGTCAATCCAGCAATATGTTTATTATTATAGTTTGTGTATTACACTGACAGGTGTCTCTATTATTGTGATGACCTTATTTACCTATAAGAGACAAAATATTACAATATTACCTGACTTAATCAGCAATAAACTTGTGTCAATGTATTGACACAGTTTTGGATTGCACACATTGTGCACGTGTGCCTAATGTTGTGTCCAATGCCTTGGTCTACAGCCAGCTGTGAGCAAAGGTTGATATTATAGCTGCGTCGAGTCACTAAATTTTGAAATGTTGTATCTTCTATTGAGAGAGTGTGGAGTGAGCCATGCTCCTTGTGCTGTTGTTTCTTCCCTCTCATTGAATGTCTGTTGAGGTCAGGACTCGTGTGTGGAAATGGCCCGAAAGAAAGTTTTTACATGTAACGAATGAAAAGTGCAAAAGTGTCTGAAAACATGTGTATTGTCTCTGCAGGGAAATGATGCGGTCAAAGGAGATTGGTAAAAATGGGAATTGTGCAGGGCCTAAACCTACTGGGTAAGTACTGAGGCGACGTATGTGCACAATTCATTGAAAATTTAATAATTCGAATATCCATTTATGAGTTCTGAATCCATGCAAAGACAACAGCATGATTTGAGGTTATGTCTTTAGAACCCAGGTTCTCAAACTCACCAAATACCACATCAAATCTTGGCTCTCCGAGTACCAGCATGAAATACAGTAGCAATGTAGGCTTAAGTATTCGTTAAAAACAAGGTTGAGGTTTTATTTATAATAACAATAATAATAATAATAATAATGACGAATATGTTAACAGTTTAAACAGTTGCACCGTGATTGAATATTTAATTAAGTGATTCTCAGGCGTACCACTAGATGGCGCCCGTGTACGACTAGTGGTGCAGGTGCCACATTTTGAGAATCACCGCGTGCAACGCAAACATGATAAAAGTTTGACTTGTTGATCATATTTTCTACCACTTATTGGGTGAGCTGGAGCCTATCCCAGCCGACTGGTTGCAGAAGCAACGGTCACCTGTCAATCACAGGATAAAGCATTTTTTTATTGTCTCCAGTCCAACTAACATGTGAAGGATGGATGCAGGGAGAACATGCAAACTCCACATTGGGATTCAGACCCACACGCAGCTGACTGTGAGGCAGACGGGCCAACCCTCTGAGGTTCCACGCTAGAGCAGATGCATTTATGTATTTCCTTTGGGGAACATTGATTCTCAATTTGGGCAAATCAAAAGTAGTTCTCTTTTGGGCCGATTATTCAAAACATTGCCTTTCACAAGACATTTTCTTCAATTACAGTAAAACCATATATAGTACATGTCTGGGGTTTACATTAAACACCAATATTGGTATTTTTTTGGTTGGCATTCTCCAATGTTCTGCAGAGTGTGTGTGTGTGTGTTCTTGTATTTCTACCCTTCTTGAGACATCACCAAGGAAAAGTACCTTCCATATGAGGAGGTGTGAACAAGTTAGGACCAAAATCATGGTCTCAATACGGAAAACTATTGCATTAATAGAAAGCCAAATACTAGAGTCCGTGAACATTGCTCCAAAGTCAGGATTTTTTTGTTGATTTAACGTGCATACAAAAGTAAACATTGACAGGTGCAAAGGCAGCAATATATTGATTGATTGAAACTTTTATTAGGAGATTACACAGTACAGTACATATTCCATACAATTGACCACTAAATGGTAACACCCGAATACGTTTTTCAACTTGGGGTCCACGTTAATCAATTCATGGTACAAATATATACTATCAGCATAATACAGTCATCACACAAGTTAATCATCAGAGTATATACATTGAATTATTTACAATCCGGGGGTGGGATGTGGAGGGGTTTGGGGGGTTCAGGTGATATGATAAAAGAAGACGGCAGCTAAAGAAGGACTTCCCTATTCATCCCCGGAAAAAACCCGGCAGGTGAACAGCGGATTTTACGACTTCCGGTGCTGACGTAACCATGTCATGATGTGACCATAGGATGAAGAAATACACTATGCTACTAAGAATATAGTGACCATTAACAGTTAGTTTCTATAGCTGGGTTGCCCGAAGTACGGCACATGGGCCATCAGTGGTCCCTGACTCCTTTGTCATCGGCTTTAAGCACATTACAAAAAGCAAAAAATAGAGATCTCATCTGGTGGTGAAATCTATGAAAATGAGGATGGTCCCAAAAAGGAGGGATTTTTCAAATTGACTGTGTGTCGGTTTTGAAAGTGCTCCCCCTCTGGTCAACATATGAAATAACAAGTACGTGTAAAAAATTTAAATGCGCCCCATTTGGCCAAAATCAATTTTTTTAAAAAGTAAAAAAAAAAAATGTATATAGAGACATACTGTAATAACTTGAAGTAAATAATGAAGATTAAAAACCAATTACAAACACAACATTTAAAAAAACTAAACTAACCTAACTTTATATTTGCATAGTATGTATATATTATTAATGTTGTAAATACACATCTTTGTATATGTAGAAAGGCTGGTCCTAAAGAGGTAGGCCTTTTTCGGAGTTCTCAAGAAGGTAAGAAATACAATAATGTGTGTGTGCGTGTGTGTGTGTGTGTGTTGCTGTGATGCCGTACTCTGACACTCTGCTGAGTCATCAAGGTATTTTGTTGTGAAACTACTCATGTGTATTTAGTTCGGAGTATATGCTAGCACCTCTACTCATTTACCATTTTGAAAAGCCTTGTTGTGTTAAACACCGAAATGCCCCAAGTAAAAAAAAAACTTTCCCCGTGAAAGCCCTGAGAAAGAATATGGTCACCATCAGGGACTTTTTTTTTTTTACAATTCCTGCAACTTTGTGTGTTAAAGGAGTTTCACGATAGCCGCAATGTTTGAGTCAGTGTGCGGCTGCAAAGTTTTTAATTTCAATTCATTTCAATCATTTGGAAAATGGAACAAAAATAAAAAGGCATGCCTCCACTGTTTGATTTCAAATTTTCAGGACTTAAGCAGATACCAAATGATCAACAGTAGGTACCAATCGGTAAGAAAAGTTGGTTTTGCATAATAGGGCCACTTAGGATGGTTCCGATACCAATATTTTGGTACCGGTACCAAAATGTATTTCGATACTTTTCAAAATAAATAAACCAAAATGTTCATATTGGCCTAATTTTAAGAGAAAATCTTACGATACATTAAACATATGTTTCTTATTGCCCTTGAAGAACAATTATAAATTATTAAAATCCATCCATCCATTTTCTAACCCTTGTCCCTCTCAGGTTCGCGGGGCTGCGTGTCAAAGTAGGAAAAAACGATCCAAGATTATAAAAAAATGAAGGATTGTTACAGTGGTCCGGCCGCTGTATCAAAAAACATTTGACTTAGAAGCCATGGGACCAACAAACCGTATGACCAACAAAGGGTACGTATAAGACCAACAAAGGTATGTGGGAACAACAAAGCGTAGAACCAACAAACAATTGGACCAAAAAAGCGTGGGACCAACAAATCCTATGACCAACAAGCCATAGGACCAAGAAACTGTATGGCCAAGAAACCATATGACCAACAATATTTTACGACCACAAATCGTATGACCCACATACAAACTTTACAATCAATAGACCACAGGACCAACAAACCATAAGACTAACAAACAATTGGACCAACAAACCATAAGATTAAGAACCCATTGGACCAACAAACCATAAGACTAACAAACCATTGAACCAACAAACCAACGGATCAACAAATCATAAGAATAACAAACCATTGGGTCAAGAAACCATAAGACTAACAAACCATTGGACCAACAAACCAAAGGACCAACAAACCATAAGACTAACAAACCATTGGACCAACACACCATTGGACCAACAAACCATAAGACTAACGAACCACAAGACTAACAAACCATTGGACCAACAAACCAAAGGACCAACAAAGCATAAGACTAACAAACCATTGGGCCAACAAACCAAAGGACCAACAAACCATAAGACTAACACACCATTGCACCAAAAACCAAAGGACCAACCAACCATAAGACTAACAAACCATAAGACTAACAAACCATTGGACCAACAAACCATAAGACTAACAAACCACAAGACTAACAAACCATTGGACCAACAAACCAAAGGACCAACAAAGCATAAGACTAACAAACCATTGGACCAACAAACCAAAGGACCAACAAACCATCAGACTAACAAACCATTGGACCAGCAAACCAAAGGACCAACAAAGCATAAGATTAAAAAACCATTGGACCAACAAACCAAAGGACCAACAAAGCATAAGATTAACAAACCATTGGACCAACAAACCAAAGGACCAACAAAGCATAAGATTAACAAACCATTGGACCAACAAACCAAAGGACCAACAAACCATCAGACTAACAAACCATTGGTCCAACAAACCAAAAGACTAACAAACCATAGGACTAACAAACCATTGGACCAACAAACCAAAGGACCAACAAACCATAAGAATAACAAGCCATTGGACCAACAAACTAAAGGACCAACAAACCATAAGACTAACAAACCATTGGACCAACAAACCAAAGGACCAACAAGCTATAAGACCAAAAAACAGGGGGACAGTACATATAGGCCCGACTCAATGTACTGCAGCGACAAAGGACTTTGTGAAATTAAGGGTATGTGCCAAGTTAACGAAGGCCATAAACCGATGTAAAGAAGATAAATGACATCAAATATTCACTCTTTATTTAGAAACATGCTTTAATCGAATGCTAATGCTAACGCTAAATAACGTTCATAAGTTTGTTTTGTCGCAGTGAGCTCAACACTAACATGTACTCTCTATGTACTGATATTTACAGATGGAAATAGACCACCTGACACTTTTCTGACCGTCCTGGGCACTGTGAACTGGTCCCTAACTCTTTCCTGATTATTTTTTTAGTGAACATCAGTCCATTTTGTTCTAAATACTCTTGTTTTGTGTTTTAACTAGAAACGTAACGATTACCCGTGGTATTGTTATGTCACTGGCAAGGTGGACAGGAAAGACAATACGCTGCGGCGGTCAAGTTAAGGTATCAGGATACATAGTCCAATTTGCCAACACACACACACACACTGCATGTCAGACATGCTCAGACAAGACCTTCAGGTAAGACCTCGGGCAGCAACAGTGACACGGTGTAATCACAAGTCAGAAGCTACTTCCATGTGGAGGCCGGTAAGCGCGGCCATTACTTGTGTCAGCTGACACCTTGTAGTGCTCTAATAACCTTTCTTAAAATCACAATAAACCAAAGAACTGCGTGTGCTTTGGTTGTGTGGATGTGTTGTGTCAAAGGTGTTTTAATTTGACTACGCAATCCATTGTTGTTTTTTAAGTGCATTGAGGTTCTCTCCTGCCATATGACATGTTTATGTCAACTTGTTTTACCTGCTTCACTGCTGCTATCTGGGATTGGAGAAACTCACTGACTGTCAGTAAGAATCAAGGGAATGTTCTCACACACAAAAACATTCAGGGGATAGACACTCTATGGCAGACCTAGGCAAAATAGGGCCCGCGGGCCACATGCGGCTTGTTAAGATTTTCAATCCGGCCCGCGGGACGTTCTACATAATTTTTTTAGACCTTTAACATCAAAAGTGTATTTGCCATTTTGATGTGCAGTGATGTTTTTAAATGAGCGTAAGTCTTGAACTATAGAAAGTATTTCAATGGTTGAAGTCTGCACTTTTTAGTGTCATAGGAGTTATTAGGGTAATCTAGGTCACAGCAGCTCAGACCAGGACAAAGCAGAGTGGGCGGGGCTTGTTTACAGAGCAGCCAGCCCCAAACACAGGTGTCAGGAAGCAGATTTTTAACTACAAATTTGTGCATAAAAGTGATAATATATCATATTTTAGGTGTTTATTACACTTTGCATTCATATTTTGCTGTTTGTTACATTTTTGTTGTGTTTTGCTTGATTGTAAAAGATACACAACTATGGAGGAGCTGGTCTGAGAAGTAAAATATGTTGTTAATATTCAGTGTTTTATTGTTCATAGTTAATATTGTAAATCCCACTTTCTTTATTTTCATGTACATTTTGGGTATCCCATTCAGTAAAAAAACTGTAAAATTCAATTCCGTTTTTTTTTTAGGTGTTTTGTCATAACTTCTTCAGAACTCTATGGGACATTGTGACTTTTGGTATTCGTGTTCCTAGAAAAAAAGGGAGACAAACACACATACTGTACAGCAGATTTTTACAGTATATATCATTTATACACACATACACATTTTCTCCTCTCAATGGTAAATGGTTAATGGGTTATACTTGTATAGCGCTTAGGTACTCAAAGCGCTTTGACACTATTTCCACATTCACCCATTCACACGCACATTCACACACTGATGGCCATGCAAGGCCCTAACCACCACCCATCAGGAGCAAGGGTGAAGTGTCTTGCTCAAGGACACAACGGACTTGACTAGGGTGGTAGAAGCTGGGGATCGAACCAGGAACCCTCAGGTTACTGGCACGGCCACTCTACCAACTGCACCACGCCATCCCCAATGTGGCCTCCGAGTCAAAATATTTGCCGAGCTCTGCTCTATGTGGTTGTTTTAGAGCCACATCTACAAACCCCGTTTCCATATGAGTTGGGAAATTGTGTTAGATGTAAATATAAACGGAATACAATGATTTGCAGATCCTTTTCAACCCATATTCAATTGAATATGCTACAAAGACAACATATTTGATGTTCAAACTGATAAACATTTTTTTTGCAAAATAATCATTAACTTTACAATTTGATGCCAGCAACACGTGACAAAGAAGTTGGGAAAGGTGGCAATAAATACTGATAAAGTTGAGGAATGCTTATCAAACACTTATTTGGAACATCCCACAGGTGAACAGGCAAATTGGGAACAGGTGGGTGCCATGATTGGGTATGAAAGTAGATTCCATGAAATGCTCAGTCATTCACAAACAAGGATGGGGCGAAGGTCACCACTTTGTCAACAAATGCGTGAGCAAATAGTCCAACAGTTCAAGAACAACATTTCTCAACCAGCTATTGCAAAGAATTTAGGGATTTCACTATCTGCGGTCTGTAATATCATCAAAGGGTTCAGAGAATCTGGAGAAATCACTGCACGTAAGCAGCTAAGCCCGTGACCTTCGATCCCTCAGGCTGTACTGCATCAACAAGCGAAATCAGTGTGTAAAGGATATCACCACATGGGCTCAGGAACACTTCAGAAACCCACTATCAGTAACTACAGTTGGTCGCTACATCTGTAAGTGCAAGTTCAAACTCTCCTATGCAAGGCGAAAACCGTTTATCAACAACACCCAGAAAGGCCGTCGGCTTCGCTGGGCCTGAGCTCATCTAAGATGGACTGATACAAAGTGGAAAAGTGTTCTGTGGTCTGACAAGTCCACATTTCAAATTGTTTTTGGAAACTGTGGACATCGTGTCCTCCGGACCAAAGAGGAAAAGAACCATCCGGATTGTTATAGGCACAAAGTTGAAAAGCCAGCATCTGTGATGGTATGGGGGTGTATTAGTGCCCAAGACATGGGTAACGTACACATCTGTGAGGGCGCCATTAATGCTGAAAGGTACATACAGGTTTTGGAGCAACATATGTTGCCATCCAAGCAACGTTATCATGGTATTCGGTGCTTATTTCAGCAAGACAATGCCAAGCCACGTGTTACATCAACGTGGCTTCATAGTAAAAGAGTGCGGGTACTAGACTGGCCTGCCTGTAGTCCAGACTTGTCTCCCATTGAAAATGTGTGGCGATTATGAAGCCTAAAATACCACATTGGAGACCCCCGGACTGTTGAACAACTTAAGCTGTACATCAAGCAAGAATGGGAAAGAATTCCACCTGAGAAGCTTAAAAAATGTGTCTCCTCAGTTCCCAAACGTTTACTGAGTGTTGTTAAAAGGAAAGGCCATGTAACACAGTGGTGGACATGCCCTTTCCCAACTACTTTGGCACGTGTTGCAGCCATGAAATTCTAAGTTAATTATTATTTGCAAAAAAAAAATAAAGTTTATGAGTTTGAACATCAAATATCTTGTCTTTGTAGTGCATTCAACTGAATATGGGTTGAAAAGGATTTGCAAATCATTGTATTCCGTATTCATCCATCCATCCATCCATTTCCCACCGCTTATTCCCCTTGGGGTCGCGGGGGGCGCTGGAGCCCATCTCAGCTACAATCGGGTGGAAGGCGGGGTACACCCTGGACAAGTCGCCACGTCATCACAGGGCCAACACAGATAGACAGACAACATTCACACTCACATCCACACACTAGGGCCAATTTAGTGTTGCCAATCAACTTATCGTAAAGTTTAGTGTTGCCAATCAACTTATCGTAAAGTTGATTGGCAACACAATATTGGCCCTAGTGTGTGAATGTGAGTGTGAATGTTGTCTGTCTATCTGTGTTGGCCCTGCGATGAGGTGGCGACTTGTCCAGGGTGTACCCCGCCTTCCGCCCGATTGTAGCTGAGATAGGCTCCAGCGCCCCCCGCGACCCCAAAGGGAATAAGCGGTAGAAAATGGATGGATGGATGGATGTATTCCGTTTATATTTACATCTAACACAATTTCCCAACTCATATGGAAACGCGGTTTGTACATGACACGAAAGGCCCTCACCGTGTTGAAGCCCATTAAGATCCGCACTGGTTGAATTTTTAATAACGATACTGACATTTGGAGCTTTGCAGGGTTCAATTTAATTGGCAATTTATAAGAGTAGAGATGCACTGATTGATCGGCCACCGATCAGTATTGGCCAATTCCTTTGAAAAAGTATGTGATCAGTCAATTCCTTTTAATGCCCAACACAAAAAAACGCTCCCCTGTGGCTGACACTGACTGTATTAACGTTGGTCTCCTTTATTATAGGCGACTAGCAGCTAACTGTGTATGTCACTGGTGTCAAACTCAAGGCCCGGGGGCCAAATGTGGCTCTTCATTCATTTTATTTGGCCCTCGAAAGCCTGGAAATAATATGTATCAATAAAGTAGTGTAACTTTTCTTACCAATTGTAAACTTCACTGCACATCGTAATGGCAAATACACTTATGATTAGGGATGATGTTCGAAATCAGTTCTCTCAGTTGTTCGATAAGAAAAGAACCGATTCCATGGACTCAAATCCCTTTTTGAGAACCGGTTCCCGTTATCGAGGCCACTATAGTAAAGAGAAAGAGTTGGTTCTTTATTCGAATCCTTTCCCACGTACAGGAAATGCCCTGTGGGACCTGCAATGTTATGCCCATTTGACTGTAGACTCTTACTGACACCTTGTGGCGATATGAAAATACTACGCGTCATTAGTTTGGGCACTTCCGGGTTGAGACAATTGAGAAGTAGACAAGTTGAGTTAGCTCTTACAATTCTTGGAAAAGATAAGTCTGTTAGTAAACTGTATAACTTGTTTATGTAACTCAATATTAAGGTGGAAAGTGTTTAAGTTTGATACTAAGATGTTTATTGAAAAACTATTTTTGTGCACTGTTTCAATGGATGTTTTGAGGACTTAAAATGTATTTCCACCATCAAAATAGTTTCAACACTCAGAAGTATTTGTTTGATGATAGTACTGTATATTTGTGTGGAGCTAATATTTACATATTGTGTATTACATTCCAGTATGTTAATTGAATCACATAGCTTATACATTTGTCATTGTGTGTATTTCAGTTTAAAAAAAAAAAAAAAAAAACAGTCCAGTGCAAGACAAAAGTAAAGATAGGAAAAGACAAAGCAAGATCAACAACAATAAAGAGCCTAAATGGATTCATCTGCTTTGGATTGTTTGTTAGCTGTCTGCCAAGCTGTATAACCTCAACACGTATAGTGAGGGCATAACAGGCAATATGCAATTATTGCCAGGCTGCGCTCTCATGTAAGGGGGGAAGAATTGTTGATTGATGACTGTGATGTTCTTAGTATCATAGTGTGTGTAGTTAGTATGTTCCAATAGCAGCAGAAGTGCATTTTTTGGAGAGCTGTATTATTTTCAGTTTTGTGCCCAAGGGACTGATTTTATTTAACACTATATTATTATGTATACACCTATAGTGATCACAGAGACAGGTTGTTTTTGTGTTACTGTATATATTTGTTTCTCTGAAAAATCCCACTTAATATACTTTGGGTAACAACAGTCAATATATATATATATATATATTTTTTAGGGGGGGTAACAGTCAATATTTATTTATTTTATTTTATTTTTTTCTTATAAAATAAAAGTGAGCTTTTGTTAAACCAAATATTGTGTTTTTTCCCATATACAACAACCTATCTGGATTCGATAAGAGAATCGATAAGGAACCGGTTCGATAAGAGGATTCGATAATGGGCTCGAACTCGATAATTTCTTATCAAACATCATCCCTACTTATGATGTTAAAGGTCTAAAGAAATGATGTAGAACGTCCGGCGGGCCGGATTGAAAATCTTAACGGGCCGTTAGGAGTTTTGTGTATGGGGGCCCAGAATTCGGTGCTATGCCCCTGGTATTAATATTAAAGACCAGTGTTCAAGCTATGCATCCATAAAATGTCAAAAAGTTGTTGTTCTAGTCACTGAAGTTAATGTAAAGTCCAGAAACCTTTTGATTGAAAATTCCCCCACAGAGAATTTACCTGATCAAACAAGCACTTGTATTCCAAAAGCCCCTTGTGCACCTGATACTGTTGATGTGGCGCCTTCCTCGTTGTTCTCGCCCTGCAGGTGACCCGAAAGTAAGTGCAGGTCTATCTTTAGCTAAAGACCGAGCGCATGTACTTTAGCAATCTCCAGCAATTTGAGGTGTGCAGGATTTAGTAAACCATCATTTCACCGCACTGAGTGAAGGGATTGTTGTGGATTACAGTTATTGATGTGTTGCCAGTGTTGGAACTGCTTGACACTCGCTATTGTCTGCAGGTCGTGAAGAGCACTTGACTTGCTTGCTGCCATGAGAATCATCACTTTCAAATGATATTTGTTGGATTCTGACACATTAAATAGGAATATAAAGGCTCTTAAGTTCAAGTGTGTTGAAACTATTATGGAATTGTCCGACCTTGTAATTGGGCATACATTGCCCTATTTTTCAAACGATAAAGCGCACTACTGAAACCCACTACTACCGACCACGCAGTCTGATAGTTTATATATCAATGATGAAATCTTAACATTGCAACACATGCCAATACGGCCGGGTTAGCTTACTAAAGTGCAATTTTAAATTTCGCAAGACATATCCTGCTGAAAACGTCTCGGTATGATGACGTCAGCGCGTGACGTCACGGATTGTAGAGGACATTTTGAGACAGCATGTGGGCCAGCTATTAAGTCGTCTGTTTCATCGCAAAATTCCACAGTATTCTGGACATCTGTGTTGGTGAATCTTTTGCAATTTGTTCAATGAACAATGGAGACAGCAAAGAAGAAAGCTGTAGGTGGTAAGCGGTGTATTGCGGCCGACTTCAGCAACACAAACACGGCCGGTGTTTCATTGTTTACATTCCCGGAAGATGACAGTCAAGCTTTACCATTGGCCTGTGGAGAACTGGGACAACAGAGACTCTTACCAGGAGGACTTTGAGTTGGATGCGCAGACACGGTACCGTGAGTACGCTTCCAAACATTTGATCGCTTGCCCGTACGTGTGTGCCGCTATGTGCATGTCACGTACGTAACTTTGGGGACTTTGGGGAAATATATGTGCTGTATGAACTTTGGGGAGGTGAACGGTACTTTGGGCTGTGGGATTGAGTGTGTTGTGCAGGTGTTTGAGTTGTATTGGCGGGTTATATGGACGGGAGGGTGGAGGTGTTTGTAATGCGGGATTCATTTGTGGCATATTAAATATAAGCCTGGTTGTGTTGTGGCTAATAGAGTATATATATGTCTTGTGTTTATTTACTGTTTTAGTCATTCCCAGCTGAATATCATGTCCCACCCGCCTCTCACAGCATCTTCCCTATCTGAATCGCTCCCACTGCCCTCTAGTCCTTCACTCTCACTTTCCTCGTACACGAATCTTTCATCCTCGCTCAAATTAATGGGGAAATCGTCGCTTTCTCGGTCCGAATCGCTCTCGCTGCTGGTGGCCATGATTGTAAACAATGTGCAGATGTGAGGAGCTCCACAACCTGTGACGTCACGCTACTCGTCTGCTACTTCCGGTACAGGCAAGGCTTTTTTATCAGCGACCAAATGTTGCGAACTTTATCGTCGATGTTCTCTACTAAATCCTTTCAGCAATATCGCGAAATGATCAAGTATGACACATAGAATGGACCTGCTATCCCCGTTTGAATAAGAAAATCGCATTTCAGTAGGCCTTTAAAATCATTTCCTTTTCTTAAAAATCGACAGTGCGCCTTGTGATTGATTCTCAAGGCCCGGGGGTCTGATCTGGCCCGCCATTTTATTTAAATTGGCCCGCAAAAGCCTTGAAATATGAGCCATTAAAGTACTGTATTCGTTTTTTTCCATTTTGACGGAAAAAATACAAGTACAACAATTATAATGTCATACAATATAATACTATCACACATTTAAATTTTTTTGTTGGTTGAAATCAAAATAATAAATATTTACTTGACTTATTATTTCAAAGTTATATGACAATACATAGTACGATAAAAAATAATTTTACGGGAAAAAAACGATGGAATACCATTTTTTCATTCACAATAATAAGCTGTAAAAACAAAAACAAAAATATTTTTTTCACATTGCAAGTAAAAAAAACTAAATAATACAATGCATATGTAATTGTATGATGACATCATGAGGTGAATCTCTATACATTTCTATTAATTAATTATTATTCTTATTATTGTTGCAAACGGCCGTGTGCGGGCAACCATAAGTGAAGTGAATTATATTTATATAGCGCTTTTCTCTAGTGACTCAAAGCGCTTTTACATAGTGAAACCCAATATCTAAGTTACATTTAAACCAGTGTGGGTGGCACTGGGAGCAGGTGGGTAAAGTGTCTTGCCCAAGGACACAACGGCAGTGACTAGGATGGCGGAAGCGGGGTATCGAACCTGGAACCCTCAATTCGCTGGCACGGCCACTCTACCAACCGAGTGTACCGCCCCTGTTCAATAATAAATGACGCTAGCAAGTACCCGTAAGCAAGCAACACCAAAATGTTGATGTTTTATTGAGAATATAGAAAATTACATACGGCGCTCAAAAATATTTTAAAATGTTTTATTACGACTTTGGTAAGGTTGATGTAGTCAGGCGTACTGTGCTTCAACATGGTATTAGTATGGTGTGTGTGTATAAGGACCCCAAAACGGTACCTATCAGCAGACAAATTATCTGGAGTTTTGTTTCGCAATATTCTGCAAAACCAACTTTTCTTCTGTATTTGGGATCTGCATAAGTCCTGAAAATGTTGTAGTCAATATGCTCCTTCTTTTTCTCTATCCTCTTGTTATGTGACATTCATCCTCCGCTGTTGCCATTTCTAATATAAAGTAGTGTAAAGTTCTTACTTATATCTGTCAGTAGACTCGCTATGGAAGCGCTTAAAAACTCCCGCCACAACAAAGATGACAGGGAGAAGACGCTGTCGAAGTGGAGGCACGTAAATAAGACCGCCCACATAAAGGCGCAACGTGAAAAGATGGTCAGAAAGCGACTTGAAGATGATGTGTAAAACATCATCTATCATTTTGACCAAAGAACCACCATTACATGTTATGTAGACCAGTGTTTTTCAACCACTGTGCCGCAGCACACTAGTGTGCCGTGAGATATTGTCTGGTGTGCCATGGGAAATTATGTAACTTCACCTAATTGGTCAAAAAAAAACTTTTTGCAAGTCAATAATTATAATCTGCAAATAATGTGCCGTTGCTTAGTGTCTGTGCTGTGTAGAACTCGGCAGGGTAACCACGTAATACTCCATGCCAGTAGGTGGCAGCAGGTAGTTAATTGCTTTGTAAAAGTCGGAATGTGTCGGGTGAGACCAGGATGTTTTTTGTGATCCCAATATGCAGACCAAAAATGAGCAAACGGGAAAGAGAAAGGAAAAGGCAATGGCTATGCAAAACGAACTGGCTACAAAGTAAACAGAAACAGAATGCTGGACGACAGCAAAAACTTACGGCGTCCACAAAGTATCCATACATGACATGACAATCAACAATGTCCAGACAAAGAAGGATAGCAACAACTTAAATAGCCTTGCTTGCTAACACAAAACATGTGCTCAAAGGAAGACATGAAACTGCTACAAGAAAACACCAACAAAACAGGAAGGGCCACCAAAATAACAGCGCAAGACAAGAACTAAAGCACTACACACAGGAAAACACCAACAAACTCAAAACAAGGCACGACGACCTGGTGGAGTTTCATTTTTTTTAACGTTTTTTGCTGGTGGTGTGCCTCTGTATTTTCTAATGACAAAAATGTGCCTTGCCTCAAAAAAGGTTGAAAATCACTGATGTAGACCACAAGGTGTATCATGAAAGTATCATAAATGTAGCAAAAAATCATAATATGACTCCTTTAAAGACCTACTGAAATGGGATTTTCTTATTTAAACGGGGATAGCAGGTCCATTCTATGTGTCATACTTGATCATTTCGCGATATTGCCATATTTTTGCTGAAAGGATTTAGTAGAGAGCATCGACGATAAAGTTTGCAACTTTTGGTCGCTGATAAAAAAGCCTTGCCTGTACCGGAAGTAGCAGACGATATGCGCGTGACGTCACAGGTTGTGGAGCTCCTCACATCCGCACATTGTTTACAATCATGGCCACCAGCAGCGAGAGCGATTCGGACCGAGAAAACGACGATTTCCCCATTAATTTTAGTGAGGATGAAAGATTTGTGGATGAGGAAAGTGAGAGTGAAGGACTAGAGGGCAGTGGGAGCGATTCAGATAGAGAAGATGCTGTGAGAGGCGGGTGGGACCTGATATTCAGCTGGGAATGACTAAAACAGTAAATAAACACAAGACATATATACGGCGTGGCGCAGTGGAAGAGTAGCCGTGCGCGACCCGAGGGTCCCTGGTTCAATCCCCACCTAGTACCAACCTCGTCATGTCCGTTGTGTCCTGAGCAAGACACTTCACCCTTGCTCCTGATGGGTGCTGGTTAGCGCCTTGCATGGCAGCTCCCTCCATCAGTGTGTGAATGTGTGTGTGAATGGGTAAATGTGGAAGTAGTGTCAAAGCGCTTTGAGTACCTTGAAGGTAGAAAAGCGCTATACAAGTACAACCCATTTATCATTCATTATACTCTATTAGCCACAACACAACCAGGCTTATATGTAATATGCCACAAATTAATCCCGCATAACAAACACCTCCCCCCTCCAGTCCATATAACCCGCCAATACAACTAAAACACCTGCACAACACACTCAATCCCACAGCCCAAAGTACCGTTCACCTCCCCAAAGTTCATACAGCACATATAATTCCCCAAAGTCCCCAAAGTTATATACGTGACATGTACATAGCGGCACGCACGTACGGGCAAGCGATCAAATGTTTGGAAGCCGCAGCTGCATGCGTACTCACGGTACCGTGTCTGCCTATCCAACTCAAAGTCCTCCTGGTAAGAGTCTCTGTTGTCCCAGTTCTCCACAGGCCAATGGTAAAGCTTGACTGTCATCTTCCAGGAATGTAAACAATGAAACACCGGCTGTGTTATCCGGTACAACAGTCAGGGGGTGCATTCTACGGCGGGGGTGCGTTACCTGCCGCAATACACCGCTTTCCACCTACAGCTTTCTTCTTTGCTGTTTCCGTTGTACATTGAACAAATTGCAAAAGATTCACCAACACAGATGTCCAGAATACTGTGGAATTTTGCGATGAAAACAGATGACTTAATAGCTGGCCACCATGCTGTCCCAAAATGTCCTCTACAATCTGTGACGTCACATGCAGACGTCATCATACCGAGACGTTTTCAGCAAGATAGTTCGCGCGGAATTTAAAATAGCACTTTAGTAAGCTAACCCGACCGTATTGGCATGTGTTGCAATGTTAAGATTTCATCATTGATATATAAACTATCAGACTGCGTGGTCGGTAGTAGTGGGTTTCAGTAGGCCTTTAAAACCTCTAAAGCAGTGGTTCTTAACCTGGGTTCGATCGAACTCTAGGAGTTCGATGAGTCAGCCTCAGGGGTTCGACGGAGCCTCCGCCGCGGAGGTCAAGACACACCCGACTCACCGTGTAAATAAAAACTTCTCCCTATCGGCTTTATGGATACGGCAACAGCAGAAGTCAGACTGATTTGCATGTGTGTAATTTGTTGTGAGTTCATGCATTGTGTTGGTTTTGTTCTTTGAACAAGGTGATGTTCATGCACGGTTCATTTTATGCACCAGTAAAAAATATAACTTTGTCTTGAATTTGAAGAAAAAACATTTTATTTTTCACTAAAGAAGGGTTCGGTGAATGCGCATATGAAACTGGTGGGGTTTGGTATCTCCAACAAGGTTAAGAACCACTGCTCTAAAGGCTTAGTGGCCACATGCGTGGACAGCACCTTTTAGCTCTTATTTCCAAAATTGTGTACACTACTGAATTGGGGTCTTACGGCCGCTTATGTGGACACTTATACTGCCATCTGGTGGTGTCAGAAGAGTATAACAAATAATGGAATTTGGGGGGAAAAAAGTGTAAAAATAAGAATTAGCATGTCACTAAACATGACGTACAAGTTTGTGTACTTATGGACTAAGTACATCATATCAAAAGGTGATTCTTAGTTTTTATTCTAATTAGGGTCCAATAAGCCCAAATAGCAAAGAGAAATAAAAAAAAACATGTAAACAAACAGCTTCGGCCTTATTAATTAATTTAAAGCGCCTTTTGTATGAAAATAGACCTGACTAGACCCGCTAATCAGCAGTGCGCCTTATAACATCGAAAAATAGGGTATTTATGAACTTCCTGTGTCCTTGCCTAAGTCAGTGAGGTGTTCAGGTTGTCATCCATCAGCACTTTTCAACCACTGTTTTTCAGGAAGTCAACCTTTTTTTCCCCCCGAGGCGCTGACAAAAGAGTCGGGCTGCTGCTGAAAATTCCCGCTTCTGCACCATTGACCCCAAATGAAAGCAGAGTGCCCGTTCTGGACCGCCGCTATGATTTTCTCTGCCAATTCCACCAGCCAGCCAGGTGTGGGGTCTCGCCGTTTACCTCTTTTTCCACACTTGACATGTGCTCACGAGTGCCTTGCCATGTTGTTGATACGTCCTTCCTGTGCGTGATTGCTGGTCCACTCATATCACTTTTTTCAGAGAATAAAGCTGAAGCGTTTGAGCCTTCAATCAAAAACATATTCAGCGTCCTCCTTCTGCAGGCTGCATGCTTGTTTGCTGTTGTGTCCCACATGTTTTGTACTTTTCAACTCTTTTCCTTACTCTCGAAACATGTTCCAGAAAGGAGAGATCCAAGACAAGTCGACTTTACATCAAGTTGGGTTGGCTTGCAGCATCTTCTCAGACTCAAATCAAGCAAAAACCCAACAGTAAAATGCAGATAGTGACAATTACCTGAAATATTGTTACTAATAACTGATATTCATTAAGAGTGCAACAGTACGACCTCCTGGGTACGTCGGTACCTTGTCCATGGTTTCGATTTATTTGTTTTTGTTTTTTAAGAGTACAGAAAAAAAACTTTGTTTTTCTTTAGGTTTTCTCTTTGTTCTTTAAAATGTTATTTTTGAGTAAACATGAACAGAGTACCACTGGTGTATTGATCGTCTAACACTTTCAAATAATTAATTAATTCCCTTGTATTGTTTAACTACAAACCCCGTTTCCATTTGAGTTGGGAAATTATGTTAGATGTAAATATAAACAGAATACAATGATTTGCAAATCATTTTCAACCCATATTCAATTGAATATGCTACAAAGACACCATATTTGATGTTCAAACTCATAAACTTTATTTTTTTTTGCAAATAATAATTAATTTAGAATTTCATGGCTGCAACACGTGCCAAAGTAGTTGGGCATGTTCACCACTGTGTTACATGGCCTTTCCTTTTAACAACACTCAGTAAATGTTTGGGAACTGAGGAGACACATTTTTTAAGCTTCTCAGGTGGAATTCTTTCCCATTCTTGCTTGATGTACAGCTTAAGTTGTTCAACAGTCCGGGGGTCTCCGTTGTGGTATTTTAGGCTTCATAATGCGCCACACATTTTCATTGGGAGACAGGTCTGGACTACAGGCAGGCCAGTCTAGTACCCACACTCTTTTACTATGAAGCCACGTTATGTAACACGTGGCTTGGCATTGTCTTGCTGAAATAAGCAGGGGCGTCCATGGTAACGTTGCTTGGATGGCAACATATGTTGCTCCAAAACCTGTATGGACCATTCAGCATTAATGGCGCCTTCACAGATGCGTAAGTTACCCATGTCTTGGGCACTAATACACCCCCATACCATCACAGATTCTGGCTTTTCAACTTTGCGCCTATAACAATCTGGATGGTTCTCTTCCTCTTTGGTCCGGAGGACACGACGTCCACAGTTTCCAAAAACTATTTGAAATGTGGACTCGTCAGACCACAGAACACTTTTCCACTTTGTATCAGTCCATCTTAGATGAGCTCAGGCCCAGCGAAGCCGACGGCGTTTCTGGGTGTTGTTGATAAACGGTTTTCGCCTTGCATAGGAGAGTTTTAACTTGCACTTACAGATGTAGTGACCAACTGTAGTTACTGACAGTGGGTTTCTGAAGTGTTCCTGAGCCCATGTGGTGATATCCTTTACACACTGATGTCGCTTGTTGATGCAGTACAGCCTGAGGGATCGAAGGTCACGGGCTTAGCTGCTTACGTGCAGTGATTTCTCCAGATTCTCTGAACCCTTTGATGATATTACGGACCGTAGATGGTGAAATCCCTAAATTCCTTGCAATAGCTGCTTGAGAAAGGTTTTTCTTAAACTGTTCAACAGTTTGCTCACGCATTTGTTGACAAAGTGGTGACCCTCGCCCCATCCTTGTTTGTGAATGACTGAGCATTTCATGGAATCTACTTTTATACCCAATCATGGCACCCACCTGTTCCCAATTTGCCTGTTCACCTGTGGGATGTTCCAAATAAGTGTTTGATAAGCATTCCTCAACTTTATCAGTATTTATTGCCACCTTTCCCAACTTCTTTGTCACGTGTTGCTGGCATCAAATTCTAAAGTTAATGATTATTTGCAAAAAAAAAATGTTTATCAGTTTGAACATCAAATATGTTGTCTTTGTAGTGCATTCAACTGAATATGGGTTGAAAATGATTTGCAAATCATTGTATTCCGTTTATATTTACATCTAACACAATTTCCCAACTCATATGGAAACAGGGTTTGTAATTGTACTGTAATATTCATTATGTATAAACATTTAAGCATACAAAATATAAACAAAACGATTCCAAATGGTAACATGCCTTCTCCTTTGACTACGTGTACACACTATTCAGTAGTATAAAAAGAGAGGTAAACAATTTCAAAAGAAAAGCACATGTTTATCCTTATGGTATTGCTATATACCAGGACAGTGGGTCTCAAACCTTTTTCAACAAGTTGCACTTTAAAAAAATACTTGGCTCCCCGAGTACCATCATAATGACCAACCTTCAAATACAGTAGCGTAGTAGGTGAAGTGAATTGTGAAGTGAATTCTATTTATATAGCGCTTTTCTCTAGTGACTCAAAGCGCTTTTACATAGTGAAACCCAATATCTAAGTTACATTTAAACCAGTGTGGGTGGGACTGGGAGCAGGTGGGTAAATAGTCTTGCCCAAGGACACAACGGCAGGGACTAGGATAGTGGAAGCGGGGATCGAACCTGGAACCCTCAAGTTGCTGGCACGGACACTCTACCAACCGAGCTATACCGCCCTATAGGTCCAAGTATTCATTAGAAACAAGGCAGAGGTTTTATTCAACAAGTATATTTAACATTACACACAGCTCGGGTCATGTCATTACACTATTTCATTGGGTAAATGGGTTATACTTGTATAGCACTTTTCTACCTTCAAGCGCTTTGACACTATTTCCACATTCACCCATTCACACACACATTCACACACTGATGGCGGGAGCTGACATGCAAGGCCCTAACCACTACCCATCAGGAGCAAGGGTGAAGTGTCTTGCTCAAGAACACAATGGACGTGACGTGGTCGGTAGAAGCTGGGGATTGAACCAGGCACCCTCAGGTCGCTGGCACTTATTTGGTGAGCACTAGATGGAGCCCGCGTACCACAGTTTGGTCTAGGGTAGTGGTTCTGAAACTTTTTCGTCAAGTACCAACTCAGAAAAAAAGTAATCATCGGCGGTCACTCGAACGAGTATGACGATCCTCCTTAGGGGTGTATCCCTTTATGGAGGATGCCTGTGCGTGACTTGGTTTAACGTGGGGAGACTGGTGCACAGACAGTCACCACACGATCCTTAACAGATCCGGGTCAGGGTCCAGTGGCATGGAGTCCAAGACGACTGGGGACCCTTTTCTGCTGCAGCCTTCTTCCGCCATCCCAGCCGTTGTGGTAGTTCTTAAATCTACCGTCTTCTGCCTGCTCCGCCGTTAAAGTCTTCACCGTATCCCTGGCTAGGGGGCAGTCAGGTACTAGGCCTTTGCCAAGGGCCACCTGGGGTAACAGTAGTAAAGGGGTTAACCTCCTAGTGCCCCAAGACCCCCAAAGAGGAGGCTCCACCGACTTAACGTCATGTCCAGTACCACCATAATGAGCAACAGTAAAATACGGTAGTGTAGTAGGTCTAAGTATTCATTGAAAACCAGGCAGAGTATCACTAGATTGCACAAAAAAAACCTAACAGTGCACCCTTCCCATTGACAAAACAATCTGTGACTCTTGGTCTGAGTCCAAAATTAGGGTCTAAAGCGAAGGTCACAGACTCCGGCGTGGAATCCTCGCAGTCATCAGAGCTTTGGTCATAAAGTGTCTGTGCAAAGTGGCCCACAATTCAAACATTACACATTTACACCCGCATTAAAATGTATTTAAAGTTATTTCACACCACAATAAACCACTACGATGTACAGTTTATTGAACGCATGCTTAAAACCTATAATTCTGCATAAGTTTAATAGTCATACTAAAAAAATACTACAATATTTTATTGTTCAAACTACTGTATGTAATACTAAAACACTACTCCAGTCACTGTTGGCAACTCTGGTTGCTACATAACTCTACTAACTTTTAAAGGGGAACATTATCACAATTTCAGAAGGATTAAAACCATTAAAAATCAGTTCCCAGTGGCTTATTTTATTTTTCGAAGTTTTTTTCAAAATTTTACCCATTACGCAATATCCCTAAAAAAAGCTTCAAAGTGCCCGATTTTAACCATCGTTATATACACCCGTCCATTTTCCTGTGACGTCACATAGTGATGCCAATACGAACAAACATGGCGCAAAGAACAGCAAGCTATAGCGACATTAGCTCGGATTCAGACTCGGATTTCAGCGGCTTAAGCGACTCAACAGATTACGCCTGTATTGAAACGGATGGTTGTAGTGTGGAGGCAGGTAGCGAAAACGAAATTGAAGAAGAAACTGAAGCTATTGAGCCATATCGGTTTGAACCGTATGCAAGTGAAACCGACGAAAACGACACGACAGCCAGCGACACGGGAGAAAGCGAGGACGTTCGGCGATCGCCTTCTAACCAACGATTGGTATGTGTTTGTTTGGCATTAAAGGAAACTAACAACTATGAACTAGGTTTACAGCATATGAAATACATTTGGCAACAACATGCACTTTGAGAGTGCAGACAGCCCAATTTTCATCAATTAATATATTCTGTAGACATACCCTCATCCGCGCTCTTTTCCTGAAAACTGATCTGTCCAGTTTTGGAGTTGATGTCAGCAGGCCAGGGAAGCTAGGGTCGATATTCTTCTCTTGATCATCTTCGGTGGCATAAGGGACGGTGTGAGCCAAGACATCCAGGGGGTTTAGCTCGCTCGTCTGCGGGAACAAACTGCCGCCATTGCTTGCCGTGCTACCGAGGGCCTTTGTCCCTGAATTGCTCACACACTCCGGCAGATTCAATGGGGGTCTGGCGGCAGATTTCTTTGACTTTATCGTTGGAAATGCGTCTGCTTTGAGTGTCGCAGGATATCCACACATTCTTGCCATCTCTGTCGTAGCATAGCTTTAGTCGGTAAATTGTGCGGAACAAACCACTTTCGCATCTTTGGGCCACTGGTGCAACTTGAATCCGTCCCTGTTCGTGTTGTTACACCCTCCGACAACACACCGACGAGGCATGATGTCTCCAAGGTACGGAAAACAGTCGAAAAAACGGAAAATAACAGAGCTGATTTGACTCGGTGTTTGAGAAAATGGCGGATTGCTTCCCGATGTGACGTCACAACGAGAGCGAATAATAGAAAGGCGTTTAATTCGCCAAAATTCACCCATTTAGAGTTCGGAAATCGGTTAAAAAAATATATGGTATTTTTCTGCAACATCAAGGTATATATTGACGCTTACATAGGTCTGGCGATAATGTTCCCCTTTAAAGGAAAAACTTAAACGAATGTCAAGACTTTTCAGTCACATGCACTTCCAGTTTCCTATGAAATTTCCATAAACCCAACATTCCCCACAATCCCTGCGCGTTGTTTTTACGTTTTTTTTCTGATCCGATACCAAGTAAAATTCCGTATCAGCAATATCGATCCGAGACTTATACTTTGTGCAAATGTACCTAATGTGTTTGGCAAAATGTAAAAAGTGTCGTTGCTCTTGTTGGATCATAATACTTCCATCTATCATCTTCAAAGGAAATATAATCTCAGGGTGAACCCATCCATCCATCCATCCATCCATCTTCTTCCGCTTATCTGAGGTCGGGTCGTGGGGGCAGCAGCCTAGGCAGGGAAGCCCAGACTTCCCTCTCCCCAGCCACTTCGTCCAGCTCCTCCCGGGGGATCCCGAGGCGTTCCCAGGCCAGCCGGGAGACATAGTCTTCCCAACGTGTCCTGGGTCTTCCCCGTGGCCTCCTACCGGTCGGACGTGCCCTAAACACCTCCCTAGGGAGGCGTTCGGGTGGCATCCTGACCAGATGCCCGAACCACCTCATCTGGCTCCTCTCGATGTGGAGGAGCAGCGGCTTTACTTTGAGCTCCCCTCGGATGACAGAGCTTCTCACCCTATCTCTAAGGGAGAGACCCGCCACCCGGCGGAGGAAACTCATTTGGGCCGCTTGTACCTGTGATCTTGTCCTTTCGGTCATAACCCAAAGCTCATGACCATAGGTGAGGATGGGAACGTAGATCGACCGGTAAATTGAGAGCTTTGCCTTCCGGCTCAGCTCCTTCTTCACCACAACGGATCGATACAGCATCCGCATTACTGAAGACGCCGCACCGATCCACCTGTCGATCTCACGATCCACTCTTCCCTCACTCGTGAACAAGACTCCGAGGTACTTGAACTCCTCCACTTGGGGCAAGATCTCCTCCCCAAGCCGGAGATGGCACTCCACCCTTTTCCGGGAGAGAACCATGGACTCGGACTTGGAGGTGCTGATTCTCATCGCAGTCGCTTCACACTCGGCTGCGAACCGATCCAGTGAAAGCTGAAGATCCTGGCCAGTTGAAGCCATCAGGACCACATCATCTGCAAAAAGCAGAGACCTACTCCTGCAGTCACCAAACAGGATCCCCTCAACACCTTGACTGCGCCTAGAAATTCTGTCCATAAAAGTTATGAACAGAATCGGTGACAAAGGGCAGCCTTGGCGGAGTCCAACCCTCACTGGAAACATGTCCGACTTACTGCCGGCAATGCGGACCAAGCTCTGACACTGATCATACAGGGAGCGGACCGCCACAATCAGACAGTCCGATACCCCATACTCTCTGAGCACTCCCCACAGGACTTCCCGAGGGACACGGTCGAATGCCTTCTCCAAGTCTACAAAGCACATGTGGACTGGTTGGGCAAACTCCCATGCACCCTCAAGGACCCTGCCGAGAGTATAGAGCTGGTCCACAGTTCCACGACCAGGACGAAAACCACACTGTTCTCCTGAATTCGAGATTCGACTATCCGGCGTAGCCTCCTCTCCAGTACACCTGAATCAAATGATGGCGTTATTTTGCACTGAATACGTTATCGTATTTATATTCAACTCTGTATGTAGTGTCTCCAAATAGCCTACAACAGAATGCCTTAACCATAGGGCCGTTGTGTGCTAAATAAATATATATTTTTCATGTGATTTAAATCAATGTAAGATTACTGATTAAGTCCGAGTCCATGGTTCTCTCCCGGAAAAGGGTGGAGTGCCATCTCCGGCTTGGGGAGGAGATCTTGCCCCAAGTGGAGGAGTTCAAGTACCTCGGAGTCTTGTTCACGAGTGAGGGAAGAGTGGATCGTGAGATCGACAGGTGGATCGGTGCGGCGTCTTCAGTAATGCGGATGCTGTATCGATCCGTTGTGGTGAAGAAGGAGCTGAGCCGGAAGGCAAAGCTCTCAATTTACCGGTCGATCTACGTTCCCATCCTCACCTATGGTCATGAGCTTTGGGTTATGACCGAAAGGACAAGATCACGGGTACAAGCGGCCGAAATGAGTTTCCTCCGCCGGGTGGCGGGGCTCTCCCTTAGAGATAGGGTGAGAAGCTCTGTCATCCGGGAGGAGCTCAAAGTAAAGCCGCTGCTCCTCCACATCGAGAGGAGCCAGATGAGGTGGTTTGGGCATCTGGTCAGGATGCCACCCGAACGCCTCCCTAGGGAGGTGTTTAGGGCACGTCCCACCGGTAGGAGGCCGCGGGGAAGACCCAGGACACGTTGGGAAGACTATGTCTCCCGGCTGGCCTGGGAACGCCTCGGGGTCCCACAGGAAGAGCTGGACGAAGTGGCTGGGGAGAGGGAAGTCTGGGCTTCCCTGCTTAAGCTGCTGCCCCCGCGACCCGACCTCGGATAAGCGGAAGAAGATGGATGGATGGATGGAAAATGTCTGTTTCGTAAGCAAACAAATACAATTTATATATATATCTACACACACACACACACACACACACACACACACATATATATATATATATATATATATATATATATATATATGACAAACATTTGCCCAAAGCTAACAGTGTTGGCGCTAAGATTTTTCAAAATGGGGTCCCAGGGACCCATCATAAACGTTACTTCATTCATTAAAAAAATAATTCAAAAGAAAACACATTGTCATGCATATGTAAATCTATGCTGTTATCAATCAATCAATCATTCAATGTTTACTTATATAGCCCTAAATCACGAGTGTCTCAAAGGGCTGCACAAGCCACAACGACATCCTCGCCTCAGATCCCACATCAGGGCAAGAAAATGGGATGACAATGAGAAACCTTGGAGGGGACCGCAGATGTGGGGACCCTCCCCCACCCCCCTGGCGACCGGTGCAATGGACGTCGAGTGTCTAACATAATATTGTGAGAGTCCAGTCCATAGTGGATCTAACATAATAGTGTGAGAGTCCAGTCCATAGTGGATCTAACATAATAGTGAGAGAGTCCAGTCCACGGTGGATTTAACATAATAGTGAGAGTCCAGTCCATAGTGGATCTAACATAATAGCGTGAGAGTCCAGTCCATAGTGGATCTAACATAATCGTGTGAGAGTCCAGTCCATAGTGAGGCCAGCAGGAGATCATCTTGAGTGGAGACAAGTCAGCAGCGCAGAGACGTCGCCAACTGATGCACAGATGAGTGGTCCACCCTGGGTCCCGACTTTGGACAGCTAGCGCCTCATCTGTGGTCTCCGAATCTGTGCCCCCCCTGCTCCACGAAGGAGAGGGGAGCAGAGCAGAAAAGAAACGGCAGATCAACTGGTCTAAAAGGGGGGCTATTTAAAGGCTAGAGTATACAAATGAGTTTTAAGATGGGACTTAAATGCTTCTACTGAGGTAGCATCTCTAACTGTTACCGGGAGGGCATTCCAGAGTCCTGGAGCCCGAATAGAAAACGCTCTATAGCCCGCAGACTTTTTTTGGGCTCTGGGAATCACTAATAAGCCGGAGTTCTTTGAACGCAGGTTTCTTTCCGGGATATATGGTACAATACAATCAGCAAGATAGGATGGAGCTAGACCGTGTAGTATTTTATACATAAGTAGTAAAACCTTAAAGTCACATCTTAAGTGCACAGGAAGCCAGTGCAGGTGAGCCAGTATAGGCGTAATATGATCAAACTTTCTTGTTCTTGTCAAAAGTCTAGCAGCCGCATTTTGTACCAACTGTAATCTTTTAATGCTAGACATAGGGAGACATAAAAATAATACGCTACAGTAATTGAGACGAGACGTAACAAACGCATGAATAATGATCTCAGCGTTGCTAGTGGACAAAATGGAACACATTTTAGCGATATTACGGAGATGAAAGAAGGCTTTTTTAGTAACACTCTTAATGTGTGACTCAAACGAGAGAGTTGGGTCGAAGATAATAACGAGATTCTTTACCGAGTCGCTTTGTAATTGTTTTGTTGTCAAATGTTAAGGTGGTATTATTAAATAGGTGTCGGTGTCTAGCAGGACCGATAATCAGCATTTCCGTTTTCTTAGCGTTGAGTTGCAAAAAGTTAGCGGACATCTATTGTTTAATTTCACTAAGACACGCCTCCAGCTGACTACAATCCGGCGTGTTGGTCAGTTTTAGGGGCATGTAGAGTTGGGTGTCATCAGCATAACAGTGAAAGCTAACGCCGTATTTGCGTATGATGTCACCTAGCGGCAGCATGTAGATGCTGAAGAGTGCAGGGCCAAGAACCGAACCCTGGGGAACTCCACACGTTACCTTAACATACTCCAAGGTCATATTGTTATGGGAGACGCACTGCATCCTGTCAGTAAGATAGGAGTTAAACCAAGAAAAGGCTAAGTCTGACATACCAATACGTGTTTTGATACGCTCTAATAAAACATTATGATCGAGTGTATCGAAAGCAACGCTAATATCAAGAAGTAGCAACATAGATGACGCATCAGAATCCATTGATCATTAGTCATTTTTGCGAGGGCTGTGTCCGTAGAGTGATTTGACCTGAAACCGGATTGAAAGGGTTCACAGAGTTTGTTAGACGCTAAGTGTTCATTTAGCTGCTGTGGAACAATTTTTTTGAGGATTTTCGAAATAAACAAAAGGCGGGACACCGGTAGTTTACCATGAGGTCAGGATCGAGGTTAGGTCTTTTGAGCAGAGGATGAATAACTACTTTCTTGAATGCTAGGGGAACAGTGCCAGAGGAAAGTGATACGTTTATAATATTTAGCAGTGATGGCCCTAATATTACAAACAGTTCCTTGATAAGTTTCCCAGGAAGTGGGTCAAGTAAACATGTTGTTTGTTTTATCCCGTTTACACGCCGTAGGAGTTCCTCTAATGTTATTTCAGAAAAAAGAAAGAGATTATTTTGGAGGGCAATATCCGTCGTATATACATTCGTATCTGTGTTATTTAAAAAAATAAAATAAAATAAAAAAGTTATAAACATTCATTCACTTACTTCTTTCCTTCATGGATCTAAACTTTACCGCTGCTGGTATTTTTTTTCTATAATTTTATATAATAAGTCATAGATGTATTTATTTCAGTATAAAAGTGTAAAAAGTTTTTTGCTCCGGTCATGTAATGATAATGCTGTGCCAGGGCATACATGCGTATGACACATATAATTGATTATTCTCACCTGTATGTAGATCATCAGTCCTTTAAAAACCACCACATCTACACTTTCATGGCAAATAATGCCAACAAACTTAGAATGGCAAGTTAGTTTCAGTGTAGTTTAATAGAGTGGCACTCAATGCCTCTAGCATTTCATCTCTGGCTTGGTGATGGCCATAAGCTGTGTGTTCCCCTTTAAGAATGGCGGTATGTGGGATGAATGACATGTGTAAGTGAGTGTGCAAGTTAGGAGAGAGAGCGCTAGTATGTTCAGGAGTGTTAATAGCATAATGTATAATGTACACTAGGGATGTCCGATAATGGCTTTTTGCCGATATCCGATATTCCGATTTTGTCCAACTCTTTAATTACCGATACCGATATCAACCGATATATACAGTCGTGGAATTAACACATTATTATGCCTAATTTGGACAACCAGGTATGGTGAAGGTAAGGTACTTTAAAAAAAAATAAAAAAAATAAAATAAGATAAGATAAATAAATTAAAAAAATGTTCTTGAATAAAAAAGAAAGTAAAACAATATAAAAACAGTTACATAGAAACTAGTAATTAATGAAAATGAGTAAAATTAACTGTTAAAGGTTAGTACTATTAGTGGACCAGCAGCACGCACAATCATGTGTGCTTACGGACTGTATCCCTTGCAGACTGTATTGATATATATTGATATATAATGTAGGAACCAGAAATATTAATAACAGAAAGAAACAACCCTTTTGTGTGAATGAGTGTAAATGGGGGACGGAGGTTTTTTTGGGTTGGTGCACTAATTGTAAGTGTATCTTGTGTTTTTTATGTTGATTTAATAAAAAAACCAATACAAAACAAAAAAAAACGATACCGATAATTTCCGATATTACATTTTAACGCATTTATCGGCTGATAATATCATCTATATCATCAATAATATCATCAATAAAAACATCTCTAATGTAAACCGATCCAAAAATGCGGCAATTCCAAAATCCATTTTTTAATTTATCTTATCTTGAGAATGTATAAAATAAAATATAAATAATTACTACCAAGGCAGCATTGTGGCTAAGTGGTTACAATGTTGACCTCAGTCGGGAGATCGAGGTTTCATCCTGATGTGCAATTTTTATATATATATATATATATATATATATATATAGTATTTATAACAAGATAATAATATTTCATTATTTAATGTATTCCAGCAACATAGATAGTTCCAGCTTACCTCACCCCATACTTGCCAACCCTCCCGAATTTTCCGGGAGACTCCCGAAATTCAGCGCCTCTCCCTAAAACCTCCCGGGACAAATATTCTCCCGAAAATCTCCCTATTGACGGGAAGACAACAGGGTGACAAGAACTAAATCATCCAGACTAGAGATAAATTGTATTATTACGTTTATCTTACCTAAAAATAAATATATTTAATTAAAAAAAACAACAACTAAATACATTTTTACTATATTTTGCTAAAAATTTATTGTATTTTTATTTGTATTTTTTCTGACTCCTTATTACATCCAGCCATAGAATTATACATTAAAATAAACATATTTGAAGTAATTCATTTTAAATTATCATAAAATCATGACCATATTTAAGTATTAAAATATTTGCTTGTTTATCAACAACTTTAGCATTTTTTTCATTACATTTTGAAGCTCTCAGAAGCCAAGTTATGTTATATTCCTTAATATTTATTTATGCAAGTTTGAAGTATCAATTATCTAAACACAGTTTTGTTTGCATATTTTCAGGATATATATATATATATATATATATATATATATATATATATATATATATATATATATATATATATATATATATATGTGTGTGTATGAAATACTTGACTTGGTGAATTCTGGCTGTCAATATACTCTTCCCCTCTTAACCACACCCCCACCCCCCACCTCCCGAAATTGGAGGTCTCAAGGTTGGCAAGTATGCCTCACCCTGATAAGAACAAGCGGTAAAGATAATGAATAGCTGTATGGAATAACTAACACAATAACTATGGGGGGAGAATAGTAGCTGAAGAAGGAAAACATACTTAATCCTACTCCTTATTTACGATATTGGTAAATCATGGAAAATAATAATGTACACCACCCAATATACTGTACATTTAGCTTTTCTATATATAAGATAAAACATCTACAGCCCACTATAACTTTTCATCATATGTACGTGGATGTGAAAGTTATTTGACGGAGCAATATTACTCTTTCTTCCACAATTGTACTCCACCAAATGAAACATTTCATGTAAACGACTAAGCTTAAGAATGTGTGACCACAGACGTCCAAGCACTGACTGTACTTGTCTGAACTCGCCATGTTGCAGCAAAATCCCGGTGTTCCTTCCTGTTGTCGACATCGCTGGCCTAGTGAAAGGCGCTAGCCTGGGAAATGCCTTCCTGTCCCACATCAGCAGCGCCTGTGACATCTTCTCCATGAAACGTGAGTCAAAGGCTCTGCAGACTTCCAAACCATCGGGGGAAAAAAAGTGCAGCTTGCGATGGTTCCGTGCGAGCGGAAATGTAGGGAACATGACATCATTTCGAGGCCTTTGAAGAACTGTATCTTGTTCAAAGTGTGCACCTCAGTTATGCCCAACTTCTTGTTAGCAGGGTGGGTGCAGAGATCAACATAAAAGTCACAATTAATACAACCTGATCAAACCTCACATTCCCACAGAAAGGCTCTACCTCAAAGAAGATGTCCTGCTGCTTTAAGATGATGAGATGCAGCTAAGCCTGGGCGATATGGCCTAAAAATAAAAGCTCAGATTTTTTTACAAAATAATTAATTTCCAATTTTCCCCGATATCTTTCTACTACTTTTTAAAGAAACCGATGAGTACAAATGACAGAGATCATTCAAAACAAATTATAAAAACTAGTACCGTATTTTCCGGACCCTAAGGCGCACCTGATTATAAGGTGCACTGCCGATGAGCGGGTCTATTCAGGTCTATTTGCATACAAAGGCGCACCAGATTATAAGGCTGGATGAAATCTTACTTGGAGGGGAGGGAACAGGTGGTAGAGGTGAACGGCACCGTGTCCCCCCCCTCTCAGTAAGCTGTGGAGTCCCCCAATGCAGTATATTGATTGGGGCATTTACTGTTCCTAGTATACATAAACGACATGTCATCAGCATGCGACTGTTCTTGTTTGCGGATGACTCGGCCCTCCTGGTATCAGACAAGGACAAGTCACAGGTGGAGAAAATCCTCAGTGCTGAACTCTGTAGAACTGGCACCTGGCTCGCTGACAACAAGCTATCCATACACTTGGGTAAAACAGAATCCATCCTGTTTGGGTCCCACATCAACCTTAAGAAAGTCAATGACTTCACTATAAAAGTGGGTGACATTGTTATCACCAGGAAAGATGAGGTCACCTACCTAGGTTCCATTCTAGAGGCTAATCTTTCCTGTGATAAAATGGCAACCAAGGTAATCAAAAAGGTCAACCAACGAACGAGATTTCTCTATAGAATCTCCTCTCTGGTCAATAAAAGCACCAAGAGGATGCTAGCGGGAACTCTCGTTCAACCCTTTTTCGATTATGCATGCACCTTTTGGTACCCTAGCACCTCTAAAACCCTCAAATCTAAACTCCAAACATCCCGGAACAAGCTAGTCAGATTACTTCTAGACCTCCATCCCCGATCACACCTCACTCCTACCCACTTCTCCAAAGTGGGCTGGCTCAGGGTGGAGGACAGAGTAAAACAACTTGCACTGAGCCTAGTCTATAAAATCCGCTACACCTCCCTGATACCAAAGTACATGTCAAACTACTTCCATGACTGTATTATGATGATAGTATATATCTGATAGTATATATCTGTATCATGAATCAATTTAAGTGGACCCCGATTTAAACAAGTTGAAAAACTTATTCGGGTGTTACCATTTAGTGGTCAATTGTACGGAATATGTATTTCACTGTGCAACCTACTAATAAAAGTCTCAATCAATCAATCAATCAATAAGGCGTATTATTAGGATTTTTTTCTAAATGTAAAAGACTTCCTTGTGGTCTACATCAATGGTCCCCCAACCACCGGTACTGGTCCTTGACGCATTTGCTACCGGGCCGCAGAGAAACATTAAATAATTTATTAACGACTGAATTTTCCCCGACTTAGCATTCGCCTGTCCCACTAGACACACCAATAAGTTTGTTTATAGATGTACAATAAAACTCCTCATAGGAAGTTGCCATTTGTTATAACTTTGTCACATGATACAAAGCACATTAATGAAATGTAAAATATAAATGTGACATATTGTAGCCAAAGGCTGATTTCCAGTCCCCAGCAGGTTACTATCAACATGCTGGGGATCTCATTGCAAAGAAACAAGCCCAGCTCCCACTAATTCAGCGTTATAGTGAGTTGTATTTTTCATGCACTTATTTTTGCTGTGTTTATCTGGCACAAGTGGAAAGCCGGTCCCTGAAAATAATGCCTACATTAAATCGGTCTGTGGTGCAAAAGAGGTTGGGCACCCCTGGTCTACATAACTTGTGATGGTGGTTCTTTGGTCAAAATGTTGCATAGATGAGGTTTTACACATCATCTTCAAGTCACTTTCTGACAGTCGCTTTAGGATGCGCCGTTTTGTGGGCGGTCCTATTTACGTGGCTCACCTTCGACATCTTTGTTGTAGCGGTGTAGCGTGCAAGGATGGGAGTGGAAGAAGTGTCAAAAGATGGAGCTAACTGTTTTAATGACATTCAGACTTTACTTCAATCAATAACGGAGCAGCATCTCCTCATCCGTGGCTCACTAGTGCAACAACCACGCCCGCAATGTGTCCCGTGAAAAACCGTTCTACCGGAACTCTAATAACTAAAGTTCCTTGGGTGAATAATGTAAACTCACTACACCGGTATGTTTTAGTGCTTTCATGGCGAGTTTACTGAGTTTACTTTACACTACTTTATATTAGAAATGACAACAGTGGAGGATGAATGTCACATAACAAGAAGATAGAGAAAAAGAAGCTTATCGACTACGGCGTCGGACTAAAAAGGCGGACGTGTGCACATTTTCAGGACTTATGCAGATCGCAAATACAGATCAGCAAGTACCAGAAGGTAAGAAAAGTTGGTTTTGCATAATATTGCGAAACACAACACCAGATAATATGCCTTACCTTATACACACACCATAATAATACTCTTATGTTGAAGCACAGTACAATCCATCAAGCGGTGTGGCTTCATAGCTTACCAAAGTCCTACTAAAATATTTTGATAGATTTTTGAGCGCCGTGTGTAATGTTCTATATTTTCAATGAAACATATAAAATGTTGGTGTTGTTTACATGAGTCATATTGCAGTCTACACTAGGGCTGGGCAATATGGCCTTTTTAAAATAACGCAATATTTTAAGGCCACACGATATATATTTCGATATTTTGCCTTAGCCTTGAATGAACACTTGATGCATATAATCACAGCAGTATGATGATTCTATGTGTTTACATTAAAACATTCTTCTTCATACTGCATTAATATATGCTACTTTAAAACTTTCATGCAGAGAAGGAAATCACAACTAAAAAAAATCACTATTTCTTTCATACGGTGTTGATCTGGAAATGTTTGCCTCGGCATTTTGATGGTGTGGGCGTGTGGCACCGAACGGAGATGTTGACATGCGGAGTAAGCACTCTTCATTCTCTAGCAGGTGACTTTTCAAATGATGCTATATATTAGCAGTAATGCTGCTTTTTATAGCAACGCTTTCGCCCCACACTTGACAAATTACGGTTGTCTGTTCGACATATTCCCACTTGAAGCCAAACCCCCGCCAGACGATGGACCCCCTGCTGTTTTTCTTGGGAATTAATTCTTCCTTCATTTGTTACCAGATTCGCACCTTCTTTCTCTCGTATTACCGCTAGCATCACAGCTAACGTTAGCCATGCCGCTACCTCTTTGCTGCGCGAGGGCGTATACGTATGTGACATATGTCGTGATAGTATGTGACGTGTGTAAGAAGGTGCGCTTGCTGTCTGTGAGAAGGAGAGACAGGAAAGAGCGAGGAGAGCCTGTAGTGTAATGTCAGCAGCTAAAAGCAACTGCGTGAGAACGCATACTCGAATATCACGATATAGTAATTTTCTATATCGCACAGAGACAAACCCGCAAAATATCGCTCATATCGATATATCGCCCAGCCCTAGTCTACACACATTTCTTATGTGTGACTACCATCTACTGGTCACACTTGTCATTTCACCATGTACCAAATAAAATAGCTTCAAGGTTGGTAAGCACAACCAAAATTATTCCGTACATTAGGCGCACCGGGTTATAAGGTGCACTGTCGAGTTTTGAGAAAATTAAAGAATTTTAAGTGCGCCTTACAGTCCGAAAAAAAACGGTAGTTTGAAATGACACTGCATCTTACTCTTAGCAAAATTCTAATTTGAATAATGTTGTTCTTTTTAGACAAATTGCACTTTTTATGGAATTATTTTCAAAGAATTTGCAAAGAACTAAATTCAGAGCTATATACAGGTATATGTCTTGAATTAAGTACTTGTCAAAAAAAATAAAAAATTCCAACATTAGGATTAATAAAGTGCAAACTTAAAACTTCTGTCTTGAATAAAATACTTCTGTAAATAAAAATGTAGTATTACACATTGTATGCGAATAAATAATCAAGTAAAACATTGAGAGGACTGTAGTTTCAGTAAGTGGATATCCTGTTGGGGGTGTGGAGCGACTGCTTTAGTGATCCTTCTCCACTGCGCTTCTTTCTCATCATACATGGTATCATCATATATACCTGCTGTAAATGATTCCATCATCCACAGAAAGATGATTTTTAGCCAGAGTTTGTTGTAACTTTCTTGTTCGCCTCGTAAAGAGTTGCCTTTCTCACATTCAGGTTCGGTTTCAGGTGCAGGGATAAGTTTGTTGTGCTGCTGCCTTTTTTAAACAGCCTTTGCAGCGTGCAGTCATTTGTTCCACGCCTGTTGCCGCAAAACCAAACTACTGACAACGTCTTATTCTCGTTAGCATTAGCATTAGCCATTTTTTGTAGGTGTGCTCTAAGGAAATAAGGTCCTGGGGGCAAAAAGTATGCAAGGAGCAAAAAAACAAACATCTTTTTTAAATCGGCTGCAACAAAAAACTCAAATTTATCAATAACATTGATACATCACCAGGCTTAGTGGAAACATTGCATAGTAGTCTGACCCAACATTGCACATGTATGATTTTGGAAGCCCTCATTTCATTAAGAGACCCTTCTTTAGCAGTATTCTGCAACAGTATTCACAACAATCTTTAGAAGTTCTAGACTATTCTGAAGCCGTGCAATTTGTAATTAGACCTTGATCTCACGTCACACGCCTGCTGTGTAAATTTGACACCACTGTTGACACGCCCCTCTTTAATGGAACAACACATCCCATCAGAAAGTTCTCACAATGTTATGGCTGGTTGCCAGCTTTGTTACTTAATATTGCGCAATTTACCAAAAACAACGTGATAGACTGGTTGAGACAAATCGTCCCTCCCTTCATTGGGAAGTCAGTCATTCATTTGGAAACTAGTGAAACCACTCAAGTGTAGCAGTAGTACTAATGAGAAGTTGCATGGACATATAATTGGTTCATCCATTCCTTACTTAGTAGTAGTAATTGACATCATGGGTGACCCATCACTCTGACCTCTCTCCTTGCACACATGGCTGCATGTGTGCAATCTACTTATCTAATGCAGGAATTCTTAACTTTTCTCATCTTGCGACCCAAATTCTTCCATGATCATTGTGTCAAAATTTACTTAATAGAAGAAAATCCCAGCAAATGTGTATTATTTAAAGTTGCCTTCAAATACTGTACTGGACACGACGTCCACAGTTTCCAAAAACAATTTGAAATGTGGACTCGTCAGACCACAGAAGACTTTTCCACTTTGCATCAGTCCATCATAGATGAGCTCAGGCCCAGCGAAGCCGACGGCGTTTCTGGGTGTTGTTGATAAACGGTTTTCGCCTTGCATAGGAGAGTTTTAAATTGCACTTACAGATGTAGCGACCAACTGTAGTTACTGACAGTGGGTTTCTGAAGTGTTCCTGAGCCCATGTGGTGATATCCTTTACACACTGATGTCGCTTGTTGATGCAGTACAGCCTGAGGGATCGAAGGTCACGGGCTTAGCTGCTTACGTGCAGTGATTTCTCCAGATTCTCTGAACCCTTTGATGATATTATGGACCGTAGATGGTGAAATCCCTAAATTCCTTGCAATAGCTGGTTAAAAAAGGTTTTTCTTAAACTGTTCAACAATTTGCTCACGCATTTGTTGACAAAGTGGTGACCCTCGCCCCATCCTTGTTTGTGAATGACTGAGCATTTCATGGAATCTACTTTTATACCCAATCATGGCACCCACCTGTTCCCAATTTGCCTGTTCACCTGTGGGATGTTCCAAATAAGTGTTTGATGAGCATTCCTCAACTTTATCAGTATTTATTGCCACCTTTGTCAACTTCTTTGTCACGTGTCGCTGGCATCAAATTCTAAAGTTAATGATTATTTGCACAAAAAAAAAATGTTTATCAGTTTGAACATCAAATATGTTGTTTTTGTAGCATATTTAACTGAAAATAGGTTGAAAATGATTTGCAAATCATTGTATTTCGTTTATATTTACATCTAACACAATTTCCCAACTCATATGGAAATGGGGTTTGTGTATGTACACAAATACTCAGTGCGTAAATCTAGTTCAATTAGGTAAAAAGAAAGTAATACTGTATCAAAATAAATTATTTATTTCTTTATTATCTATTTATTTATTTTATTTTTCTTAATACACTGTAGCACTTTGAGATTGTTTACTCAATATAAAGTGCTTTTTACAAATAAAATATATTATTATTATTATTATAAATCACTGTTTTTCTTAGAATTTCAACTTCTACACTGCAAGTAAGTTTCTTGCGGTTTAGTAAAGGTATAGAAAACCAACAGAAAAAATAGCAGTGCTGAGTTCAATTAGTGAGGTCATTGATTATGTGGGGGGGGAAAAAAGGTGTTAAACAGGTGGCCCTTATTTAAGGATCGAGGCAACTGACGCTGCATGTGCTGGCTGTGCATTTGTTCTTGAAAAACAGAGTAGAATGGGTCATTCAAGACGCTGTTCAGAAGAAAAGCATTGATTAAGAAATTATTAAAAAAGGGGAAAACCTATAAAGAAATGCAGAAAATTATAGGCTGTTCAGCTGAAAGGATATCAAAAGCTTTAAAACGGCAGCCAAAACCAGAAAGACGAGGAAGAAAAAAAAAACGACTATTCGAATGGATCGAAGAATAACCAAAATGGCAAAGGCTCAGCCAATGATCAGCTCCAGGAGGATCAAAGAAGATCTAAGATTGCCTGTGAGTACTGTAACAATCAGACCTGTGAGTACTGGAACAATCAGACCTGTGAGTACTGTAACAATCAGACCTGTGAGTACTGGAACAATCAGACCTGTGAGTACTGGGACAATCAGACCTGTGAGTACTGGAACAATCAGACCTGTGAGTACTGTAACAATCAGACCTGTGAGTACTGGAACAATCAGACCTGTGAGTACTGGAACAATCAGACCTGTGAGTACTGTAACAATCAAACCTGTGAGTATTGTAACAATCAGACCTGTGAGTACTGGAACAATCAGACCACGTCTATGTGAAGCCAAGCTACCAGCAAGAAGTCCCCACAAAGTCCCATTGTTAAAAAAAAAAAGATATGTGCTGAAGCGGTTACAATTTGCCAAAGAACACTGATGAGAGTAAGATTGTTCTTTTTGGGTCTAAGGGCCACAGACAGTTTGTCAGACGTCCTGCAAACACTGAATTCAAGCCACAGTACACAGTGAGACTGTGAAGCATGGTGGTGCAAGCATCATGATATGGGGATGTTTCTCGTACTATGGTGTTGGTCCTATTTATCGCATACCAGGGATCATGGATCAGTTTGAGTACATCAGAATACTGGAAGAAGTCATGTTGCCGTATGCTGAAGAACAAATGCCCTTGAAATGGGTGTTTCAACAAGACAATGACCCCAAACACACCAGCAAGCGAGCAAAATCATGGTTCCAGACCAACAGAATTCAAGTAATGGAGTGGCCAGCACAATCCCCACACCTTAACATTATTGAAAACTTGTGTGCTGACATAAAACATACTGTTCATGAGGCAAAACCAAGAAATGCAGAGGAATTGTGGAACATAGTACAATTGTCCTGGGCTGCAATACCTGTTGACCGGTGCCAGAAGTTGGTGGACTCCATGTGCCACAGAAACCGTGGTTATGCAACTAAATATTAGTTAATGATTCTCAGGAAAGTTGAATCTGCTAGACTTTCTTAGTTTATACAGTACATTTGAGTTTTGTAAAGAAAGATGTCAACACTGCTATTTTTTTGTTTTATATTTCTTGACTTTCTGTAAAATATTATCAAATGTAATTACTTTTTTTCCAATTGTCTGGCTTTGAAATAGAATGTACAGTGTCCCCAATGTATGTATGTGTATATGTATATGTATATGTGTATATATATATATATATATATATAGATATATATTTTGACCCTTCTGCTGGTTCCTAAATGGAGACGTTACTTTTTCTATTTAGCCATGTTTGAGATATATATATATATATATATATATGTATATATATATATATATATATATATATCTCAAACTTATATATATATATATATATATATATATATATATATATATATTTATATATATATATATATATATATATATATATATATATATATATATATATATATATTTTGACCCTTCTGCTGGTTCCTAAATGGAGACGTTACTTTTTCTATTTAGCCAAGTTTGATGCCCTCTCTGTGCAACCACGAGAGCTGAGAACCTCACAAACTGTGGTTCAGCCTTTTTTTATGAGTTAAAAAAAGACACAAAAGAGATATTTGTTTTTTTACTTTAACGAAAGACTGTATTCCTTTTATAAGTCTATTTAATTACCTTTAAAATAAAGTATAAGTGCGAGAACACATACACGTGATGTTACTAAAACCTAGTGACCAGGCAGTATACACATATTAACATCTGTTTATTTGTCTTTAAAAATTTGATTAAATCCTGAATATGGGCAAAATCTAACAAATCAGATAGGACTATGAAAATCCCCTAGTCCAAGTCAGCCCTAGTAATTATTATAACATAGCTTCATAAAACAACTGTAGTTGTTTTTTTGTAGAAACTAGAATTGTGTTTGTCTTATTTAAAAGCATGTTTCATGTTTAATTTGTTGTGTTTTTTTGGCGGTCCAGCATTGACTGATTTGATTTCAATTAATTATACACTGATTTGAGATACGAGTACTTTGAGTTACGCACTCTGTTACAAAACCACTAAACTCATAAGCCAGGGTACCACTGTACTAAATATTTTAGGAGCTGGCATTGATCCTGTGATGTATATAGCTGTTTCCATGTGAGAATGAAGAAGAACTTAACAGACCAAACCTGCATTTTGTGAATGTCGGAGAAGTAACTAAGCTGTTCATTTTATGAACATTGACTTCATTTATGGCGCAAGAGGATATCTTTGCAAAGTACTTCCCTCACTGGGATTATGCTAGACTAACACTCCAATGTTATGTTTACTTTAGGAAGTATAAAACCTGTACTTTGTAAAGTTTTATGACACACCTAATTAGATGATTAGATGTTGGGCCAGACCACCGAACCACTTTGTTCCAATTTTAGCTCGTGGGAACAGTTTGGAAAAGACCCTTTTCTGTTCCAGCTTGACAGTCCAATAGCTGGAAGTCTCCTAATTATTTAACTGTACTCACAAAACTATAGCAACATTATCAGATCTTAAAAGGAGACTCCGCTTGCTGTCACAGTTGAATGGTTGTCCCAGGACCATAGTAGCTTTATCAGCACTGCCCAAAACAACAAGACACAGACACGTTCTACCTCATCTACTCTTGTGTTCCCGTTCTTAGCGACACTGCCAGCTCACCTGGCCATATTCCCAGATGTTTGTTTTTGCAGCAATTGGATGTGGAAATGCTTACACCGTGCATCACCGAGACAGCGCTCTTTTGTCATGAAGACTAATCCACCATTGTGTAACACGTAGAAATTTGGCCTCAGGACGCTTAAACCTCATTCCAAGAAACTGGCTAAAGGGAACTTTCTGCTATTTCTGGTGCCGCCTCTTTCTAGCACTGTCACCTTTTACTCAGCAGCTTTACAACAAACACTTTTTCAAGGAGCAAATGGATAGATTGGAAGAAACATTATTGTCCGTTGTTGTCAATTTTAGGATAAGTTGTATAACATGAACGAATGTACCAGGGCTGTCAAATGATTATTTTTTTCAATTAGATTGGACTGTGAAACCCAATATCTAAGTTACATTTAAACTAGGGATATTTGCCAAAAATTGCGTATCGGCAAGGCATGGGAAAATGCCGAACCAGATCCAGTTTAAAAAAAAAACTCCGGTCCGTGTTTTCCAACGCACCGATTTAAATAATACATTCCACTTTTCTGCTGCGCCCTAATTTCCGTTCTGCATTTTCCAGCACACCTTCAACACATCCACAGGTCTGTGAATTCTCACGCAATTGCTTTTAGCTGCTGGCAGTACACGACAGGCTCTTCTCACTCTTTCCTGTGTCTCCCTCTCACAGACAGCAATTGCACCTTCTTACACACGTCACATACTCTCACGACATACGTCACATACGTATACGTCCTCCCCGAGCAGAGAGGTAGCAGCACGGCTAACGTTAGCTGTGATGCTAGCGCAGCCGTGCGAGCAACGCTCCCTCTAAGGTGCGCGCCTGTGCAATTGCGCACTGTTTACGCGTCCTCTGCGCATAGCAAATCTATGCCACGCACAAAATCAAATAAAAAAATAAGCGCATAACAATTTTCGACACACGTACACGACAGAGAAAACAGTTTTTGTCATCATTGTTCAAATATTGTGACGTCTGTCGAGACGCTTATCTCCATTCGGTGCCACACGCCCACACCATCAAAATGCCGAGGCAAAAATTTCCACATCAATACCATATGAAAAAATGTGTGATTTTTTTTAGTTGTGATTTCCTTCTCTGCATGGAAGTTTAAAAGTAGCATATATTAATGCAGTATGAAGAAGAATGTTTTAATGTAGACATGCAAGCCTTGAAAGAACATTTTGAAAATCAAGACTACATTTCCTGCAAATGGGTGCATTTCTACCCTATATTTTAACTTTAGATTTATTCTCATATCAAACTCTTTTGGCTGTCTTTTTGACACTCCACACCCTGGATTATAAATAATGTAAATAATTCAATGTGATTATCTTGTGTGATGACTGTATTATGATGATAGTATATATCTGATAGTATATATCTGTATCATGAATCAATTTAAGTGGACCCCGACTTAAACAAGTTGAAAAACTTATTCGAGTGTTACCATTTAGTGGTCAATTGTACGGAATATGTACTTCACTGTGCAACCTACTAATAAAAGTCTCAATCAATCAATCAAAACACACAGAATCATCATACTGCTGTGATTATATGCATCAAGTGTTCATTCAAGGCTAAGGCAAAATATCGAGATATATATTATGTATCGCAATATGGCCTTAAAATATCGCAATATTAAAAAAAGGCCATATCGCCCAGCCCTAGTTCAATGATGCCATTTCTGTTTGTCATGTATAATTTTGTCTATTTTGTGTTTATCCTTGAATAAACAGGTCAGTTTCTTGTTACCAACCATTGTGTATTATTCAAACTAACCTAATTCAGCTGGCTAGTTGTTATCAAGAGTACTAAAACCCTTTTCAACATGATTCTGACAACTAAGTAGGCTAAATAACTTTAAACTTTAATACATGTTCGGATAGGCCGGTATCGGTCAGTATCGGTATCGGATCGGAAATGCAAAAACAATATCGGTATCGGATCGGAAGTGCAAAAACCTGGATCGGGACATCCCTAATTTAAACCAGTGTCGGTGGCACTGGGAGCAGGTGGGTAAAGTGTCTTGCCCAAGGACACAATGGCAGTGACGAGGATGGAAGCAGGGATCGAACCTGAAACCGTCAAGTTGCTGGCACGGCCACTCTACCAACCGAGCTATACCGCCCCAAATCATGCCACTCATTTGTATAATAGAATGTTGTGGCCATAAACCGAGAACTTGGTCAACGTAGAAATTCAATAAAGACCTGGAGACATTGCGAGGATCAACACAATTTTTTTATTTTTTTTTAACACCTCAGTGAGGATTTTGCTAAATAGCGCTACATAATGCTTAGTGGATCGGCATATCACTAAGCGTCCAAGACTAGTATTATATTCGGGCTCAGTAAGGTTCTGCGTCGTCATTTGTCCCAAAGTAGTCATTGTTGCGTCTCATGGAGTCTGCTACGATGAGTTGTTGTTAATGGAAATAGCGAATGGTGTGATGCAATGTGAAATCAATGCGCTGTCTTAATGCTTAAAATGACCAAAATACGTAAATATTGCATGTTATTATGTGCCTGTTACTACATTACATATATACTTACAGCATGAATATAAAACGTTGATGGAGGTTTGAATGTTTTTTAGAGCGCTTTATAGGCGGAATAGAGCGAATCCCCATTACCGTCATTGTTAGCTACCTCTTACTAGCATTTCTTTACGATTTAGAATACATAACAAAACATATGTGTTCTTGTCTTACATAGGGATTGTGAATGATAGGCAGAATTCCCCCAAAAAGTGCAGTTCCCCTTTAAGGTTAACACCTTACTTTAGAGATGCGCGGATAGGCAATTATTTCATCCGCAACCGCATGACAAAAGTCGTCAACCATCCGCATCCACCCGAATTAACATTTAATCAACACCGCACCCGCCCGCACCCGCCCGTTGTTATATATCTAATATAGACAATGCAAGGCATTAGTGAGGTTATAAAGCTTTTGCCTGTTAAAGAAAGGAGACTGATCCAATGCAGCAATCATCTGGGAGCCGCGCTGAGCGCACCTCCAAGCGCATGGAGGTGCGATGTCCCTCGCACCCGGGCTCGCGCCCGAGGCTTCAGCGTGCACCGCGGCGCCCATCCTACTCGTCGCGGCCTAGCCCTAGCGGCTCTCGCTGCCGGCGACGGCCGGGTATGGGCCCGACGCTCCAGCGCCATCCATTTTCAGGGCTAGTTGATTCGGCAGGTGGGTTGTTACACACTCCTTAGCGGGTTCTGACTTCCATGGCCACCGTCCTGCTGTCTATATCAACCAACACCTTTTCTGGGGTCTGATGAGCGTCGGCATCGGGCGCCTTAACCCGGCGTTCGGTTCATCCCGCAGCGCCAGTTCTGCTTGCCCCACCCCTTTCGTGAGCGCACTGCGTGCGGAGTGACCCCTGTTACGCGTCCCCGGCAACGGGGGTGGCAGGCAGGTAAGCTGCGCGGGTGGAGCGCGCGGAGTGACCCCTGTTACGAGCCACGGGGGTGGCGGGCAGGTAAGCTGCTTACCTGCTGCGCGTGACGCCGGCCGCGGCGAAGGCGGACGAGGCGGGGTGTCGTGCGGTGGGCGCGGTTGTGACCCTGGACGTGCGTCGGGCCCTTCTCGCGGATCACCTCAGCTACGGCTCCCGGTGGGGCCCTCTCGGGGGAAGGGGCCTCGGTCCCGGACCCCGGCGAGGCGTCCCTTCTCCGCTCCGTAAAAGTGTCCATCTCTTTTTTTTTTTTCTTCTTCTGTTGTGGCATATGCTGCAGGTGCCTGCTCGTTTTTCGTATGTGGGTAACAACATTTAACTATGTATATATATTTCCGAATTGGTTTAACTGCCACCCGCCTGAATCTATTTAAAATCTAATTTTTTTTTATTTCAACCGCCCGAACCGCGGATAATCCGCGGACTCCGCGGTTGTGTCCGCAAACCGCGCATCTCTACCTTACTTGTACAGTACCTTACTTGTATGACTGTTCCTATGGTCCTATGCATGATCTGTACAGTTCTTAAAGGGGAACATTATCACCAGACCTATGTAAGCGTCAATATATACCTTGATGTTGCAGAAAAAAGACCATATATATTTTTAACCGATTTCCGAACTCTAAATGGGTGAATTTTGGCGAATTAAACGCCTTTCTATTATTCGCTCTCGGAGCGATGACGTCACAACGTGACGTCACATCGGGAAGCAATCCGCCGAGTCAAATCAGCTCTGTTATTTTCCGTTTTTTCGACTGTTTTCCGTACCTTGGAGACATCATGCCTCGTCGGTGTGTTGTCGGAGGGTGTAACAACACGAACAGGGACGGATTCAAGTTGCACCAGTGGCCCAAAGGTGTGAAAATGGCAAGAAATTGGACGTTTGTTCCGCACACTTTACCGACGAAAGCTATGCTACGACAGAGATGGCAAGAATGTGTGGATATCCTGCGACACTCAAAGCAGATGCATTTCCAACGGTAAAGTCAAAGAAATCTGCCGCCAGACCCCCATTGAATCTGCCGGAGTGTGTGAGCAATTCAGGGACAAAGGACCTCGGTAGCACGGCAAGCAATGGCGGCAGTTTGTTCCCGCAGACGAGCGAGCTAAACCCCCTGGATGTCTTGGCTCACACCGTCCCTTATGCCACTGAAGATGATCAAGAGAAGAGTATCGACCCTAGCTTCCCTGGCCTGCTGACATCAACTCCAAAACTGGACAGATCAGCTTTCAGGAAAAGAGTGCGGATGAGGGTATGTCTACAGAATATATTAATTGATGAAAATTGGGCTGTCTGCACTCTCAAAGTGCATGTTGTTGCCAAATGTATTTCATATGCTGTAAACCTAGTTCATAGTTGTTAGTTTCCTTTAATGCCAAACAAACACATACCAATCGTTGGTTAGAAGGCGATCGCCGAATTCGTCCACGCTTTCTCCCGTGTCGCTGGCTGTCGTGTCGTGTTCGTCGGTTTCGCTTGCATACGGTTCAAACCGATATGGCTCAATAGCTTCAGTTTCTTCTTCAATTTCGTTTTCGCTACATGCCTCCACACTACAACCATCCGTTTCAATACATTCGTAATCTGTTGAATCGCTTAAGCCGCTGAAATCAGAGTCTGAATCCGAGCTAATGTTGCTATAGCTTGCTGTTCTTTCCGCCATGTTTGTTTGTGTTGGCTTCACTATGTGACGTCACAGGAAAATGGACGGGTGTTTATAACGATGGTTAAAATCAGGCACTTTGAAGCTTTTTCTAGGGATATTGCGTGATGGCTAAAAATTTGAAAAAAACTTCGAAAAATACAATAAGCCACTGGGAACTGATTTTTAATGGTTTTAACCATTCCGAAATTGTGATAATGCTCCCCTTTAAAGGTTTTATGAACCTGGAAATGATCATGTCTTTTTCCTTTGCTTTCTTTGGGAAGCGGTTGGCATGCTTCCAATGGGACTATTTCAATTTATAGTGCGAACAAATCTGGGACAACATTGTTTTGAAATTTAACAGGTTAAAGGTTGATCAGCTTCTGGAACAGTTTAACCTTAGTAGTTCTGCTGTAGTTGAATCTTTTTGATACCCATATTTTTAATATATTTTTTTGTGAAATAGCAGAACCTAATGAAACATTTGCAAATAAAAGCTGATTCAATTAACCCTGATTATAGCAGCTGTTTTTTTGTCTTTGTCTTATGCATTATTTGCTGTATAGATACATCTGTAAAGTACATTCCTTTTGGTGTATGTTTATTTGTCGCTGCTCTTTGCTTGTTGAAATCATGTAACCGGAGCAGGACCATCCTGGTTTTTGTGTGCTTGAGCGGCTGTCACAGCATTGAAATGAGCATTTTGCTTGAGCCCGAATGAAGAGTTTTTGTCAGCCTCCACTCACGGAGGATGATTAGAGCAAAATGCTTGCCCATCTTGAGTGGAGATCACCACGGCTCCAAATAAAATCCTCCGTGATTGAAGGTCGCAATATTTTGAATTCTAATGGGCCTGCAAGATGAATGGCCTGAAATAGACTGGAGACTCTCCTTGCGTCCTCCTCCTCCTTGTCCCCCTGTCCACTGTGAAAAGAACCACTGGGAACGGCAAGGTCCGATGATCATAGAATTATTGGATGCTGGTGATTCTAAACCCCTCAAAGAGGAGTTGCTATGGAAATCTCGTTCCAAACTGAATGATTCTGCTTTGAAAGGACGAACGATTTGAAAGGCGAACACATCATTGTTCAGGTGCCCGTTGGTTAGGAAATTGCTGGTGCCTGTGCAATCAGCAGCACGGCGGCAGTGAAGGACCTCAAAAGGTTGGTTCTCTGATGTGGGACAACACTTGTGCATGCGAAGATGTCTCTCTGTGGTGGAGCAAAACAAATGGAATGTCAGAGATCAAAGACATGATGGGAACATCAAGTCTATTGTTTTTGTCATGGTCGACAAATCAGGCTTCTCTAAGGCCATATCTACACTATCCCCTTAAACCAATAATTATTTAGCCTAAACCTCGTTTCAGCCACTCTAAACCAGCGTTTAAAGGGGAACATTATCACCAGACCTATGTCAGCGTCAATATATACCTTGATGTTGCAGAAAAAAGACCATATATTTTTTAACCGATTTCCGAACTCTAAATGGGTGAATTTTGGTGAATTAAACGCCTTTCTAATATTCGCTCTCGGAGCGATGACATCACAACGTGACGTCACATCAGGAAGCAATCCGCCATTTTCTCAAACACCGAGTCAAATCAGCTCTGTTATTTTCTGTTTCTTCGACTGTTTTCCGTACCTTGGAGACATCATGCCTCGTCGGTGTGTTGTCGGAGGGTGTAACAACACGAACATGGACGGATTCAAGTTGCACCAGTGGCCCAAAGATGCGAAAATGGCAAGAAATTGGACGTTTGTTCCGCACACTTTACCGACTAAAGCTATGCTACGACAGAGATGGCAAGAATGTGTGGATATTCTGCGACACTCAAAGCAGATGCATTTCCAACGATAAAGTCAAAGAAATCTGACGCCAGACCCCCATTGATTCTGCCGGAGTGTGTGAGCAATTCAGGGACAACGGACCTCGGTAGCACGGCAAGCAATGGCGGCAGTTTGTTCCCGCAGACGAGCGAGCTAAACCCCCTGGATGTCTTGGCTCACACCGTCCCTTATGCCACCGAAGATGATCAAGAGAAAAATATCGACCCTAGCTTCCCTGGCCTGCTGACATCAACTCCAAAACTGGACAGATCAGCTTTCAGAAAAAGAGTGCGGATGAGGGTATGTCTACAGAATATATTAATTGATGAAAATTGGGCTGTCTGCACTCTCAAAGTGCATGTTGTTGCCAAATGTATTTCATATGCTGTAAACCTAGTTCATAGGTGTTAGTTTCCTTTAATGCCAAACAAACACATACCAATCGTTGGTTAGAAGGCGATCGCCGAATTCGTCCTCGCTTTCTCCCGTGTAGCTGGCTGTCGTGTCGTTTTCGTCGTTTTCGCTTGCATACGGTTCAAACCGATATGGCTCAATAGCTTCAGTTTCTTCTTCAATTTCGTTTTCGCTACCTGCCTCCACACTACAACCATCCGTTTCAATACATGCGTAATCTGTTGAATCGCTTAAGCCGCTGAAATCCGAGTCTGAATCCGAGCTAATGTCGCTATAGCTTGCTGTTCTTTCCGCCATGTTTGTTTGTGTTGGCTTCACTATGTGACGCCACAGGAAAATGGACGGGTGTATATAACGATGGTTAAAATCAGGCACTTTGAAGCTTTTTTTTAGGGATATTGCGTGATGGGTAAAATTTTGAAAAAAACTTCATAAAATATAATAAGCCACTGGGAACTGATTTTTAATGGTTTTAACCATTCTGAAATTGTGATAATGTTCCCCTTTAAGGTCCCCCTCCTCGGACAATTTTTTACACAGGTAAGTGCGCCGTCTATTTCTTGAATCTTCGGCTCTTAGCTTTGTATGGACTCATTGATCGTTTACAAACTGAGTTCGGAGAGGAAGTGACGCCAGAAAGACCGCGCCCCACACAGGAAGTGACGTCAGAAAGAACGCGCCACAGCCAGCTTCACAACAACCCGTTCGGTAACTCGGCGGCAACCACTAGAAAGATGGAGGCGAGTCATCCAGACATGCCTGTCTTTCTCCTTCTTCTACATGTACAGGCGCTTTTGGAAATCACACATGAATACCTTAAGTGAAGGAAACGGGCGATTGCAGCTATTTGGGATACAACACTTCTCAGACGGCAACATAGCAATGCTGAGCGAGGGTTTTGGATAAGGCCTGGAAGAACCGCAGCCTGGTGGGATTTTTTTGTCACCGAGTGTGTTGTGTCCGAGGAACGGCAAGAGAACTTTTCAATGTCCAGGTCAGCTGTGATTTTACTTAGTTAAAAACGTTGTCCATTTGTCGAAGGAGAGACAACGAAAATGCGGGCTCCCGTGGACAAGGGAAGACTACGAAAAATAGCGAATGCATTTGGACTGGCAAAGCAGACTGTGAGTTATTGTCCACGATGTATGTCGAGCGATTACTCAACGTCTAGTTTTGTACTCTGTAACTATTGTGAAGCCATGAAGTGGTTGCGGCCGTCAAGTACGACCGCCAATTTCAGCCTACAAGCAGAGTGTCCTGTTGTTGGTTGTTGTAAAATGTTCTTTATCACATTGTTTACTTTCACACGTCCATTAAAGATATGATTCATGTATGATGGCTCAGACTACAATAGTCTAACAGCTGCTGATGGTGAGGCAAGCAAGGTTTACTGTTCAAATAAATGTGGCAATAGTCTACTTTGAAACACAGGGTAAGAATACACTTCCAGGTCAGAGGTGACTATGACACGCACATTTTTTACGCGCATGCGTACTAGGGGGTCTTAAACAACCATTGTGTGTGTGGACACGGATAAGGTTAGGTGGGATTTACCCTGGATAACCTTATCCGGCTTAGTGTAGAAGGGGCCTAAGCAAATCTTCGAGTTTTCTATTTTTAAGATATTTTCCCATTCCTTTAAAGTACAATAAGGAAAAAGTAATTACCTGTATTTTGTTATAATTAGTGATTCAGGGTATTATCTGTTTATTTCCGCTTTCTTCAGAACTAGTGATGCACGAAAATGGAAATTTGAGCTGATACCGATAACCGATCATTTCCAGACTTTTTTGGGGAATTTTGCCTATTGTTCACAATCATTAATGAGAGACAGAAACACACTTTGTTTTTTTTGGGGATTTTAAAGATGATAAAAAAACGCTTGGAAGATGTGGCTAAAGGGAGTCAATGTTGCAGCCTTCAAAGCCCTTTAAAACAACTTCAACACCCTCCATCCACGTTTTATATACACGCTGCAAGTATATATATAATGTAGTAACAGACACCTTCATAACAATATGTAATATGTACAATATACACACTGCAAGTATATATATAATGTTGTAACAGACACCTTCATAACAATATGTAATATGTACAATATACACACTGCAAGTATATATATAATGTAGTAACAGACACCTTCATAACAATATGTAATATGTACAATATACACACTGCAAGTATATATATAATGTAGTAACAGACACCTTTATAACAATATGTAATATGTACAATATACACACTGCAAGTATATATATAATGTAGTAACATACACCTTCATAACAATATGTAATATGTACAATATACACACTGCAAGTATATATATAATGTAGTAACAGACACCTTCATAACAATATGTAATATGTACAATATACACACTGCAAGTATATATATATATAATGTAGTAACAGACACCTTCATAACAATATGTAATATGTACAATATACACACTGCAAGTATATATATAATGTAGTAACATACACCTTCATAACAATATGTAATATGTACAATATACACACTGCAAGTCTATATATAATGTAGTAACAGACACCTTCATAACAATATGTAATATGTACAATATACACACTGCAAGTATATATATAATGTAGTAATATACACCTTCATAACAATATGTAATATGTACAATATACACACTGCAAGTGTATATATATATATATATATAATGTAGTAACCGACACCTTCATAACAATATGTAATATGTACAATATACACACTGCAAGTATACATATAATGTAATAACAGACACCTTCATAACAATATGTAATATGTACAATATACACACTGCAAGTATATATATAATGTAGTAACAGACACCTTCATAACAATATATAATATGTACAATATACACACTGCAAGTATATATATAATGTAGTAACAGACACCTTCATAACAATATGTAATATGTACAATATACACACTGCAAGTATATATATAATGTAGTAACAGACACCTTCATAACAATATGTAATATGTACAATATACACACTGCAAGTATATATATAATGTAGTAGCAGACACCTTCATAACAATATGTACAATATACACACTGCAAATATATATATAATGTAGTAACAGACACCTTCATAACACTGTGATATGTACAATATTTACCGTATTTTGGTCATTTTAATTATTGTGTTTTACATCGCGGCGCATGTCCGACAATGTGTTCCTACTTCCGGATACAAAACCCTTGTTTGTGTTCTAATCATAGCTGATTTGGTAACAAACAACGAAGACGACTATTTTTGGACAAATGAGGATTTACAACCTTATACTTTTGAATCTGAATTTATGGAGGCTGAACTACTGCTTCTAGAAGTGAGTACAAAGGAAGAGCGAAATGTGAGGTGAAAGTGAATAAAAGCTGCCAAATCTAGAATTTGAAGCCAAGCTATTTTGACATAAATGGAGTGCTTACCCATAATTAACCGGAAAAACGTTCTGGCCAGCTGGACCAAACCGACAACTGTTCATCGAGTGAGTCACACTTTATATTGATCATGATACACGCAGCATGTCATGCGTGTTAGTACAACTACAGTACATACGCTGTCAGGCTAGCTGTGTACAAACAAAACAGGAAATAATACGTTAAATCAATCAATTCCTTTATTGTCATTGTCATAATAACACTTAAGTCATACATGTCAACGAGATTTTGTTTGAGCTTTGTCCAGCGGCATAGAAACTGCATTGATGTGCAGGTTGACAATAGTTTACATTTTAGCATTGTCAGGAAGATTGCGATACGAGGGACGTGGGGGTGGGAACAGTCAGATGTCTGATGGGTGTTACGTTGATGTTGCAGCAATGCAATGTCCAGAGCACAATTATTGAGGTGGTGAAGAGTGAGGTAATAAGATGGTCCGGGGCAGCAAAGGGGCAGGCTGTTCATTTAGCAGTCTCACAGCCTGGGGATACAGACTGTGAGACATTCTGGTGGTCCTGGCGCAAATCTATCTATACCTCCTTCCAGAGGGTAGCAGGTTGAAGAGGCCATGTGCTGGGTGGTATCTGTCCTTCAGGATGTTGTGTACTCGCTTTAGGCTGCGAGTTGTGTACATGGCACTCATCTCTGGGAGTATCGTCCTTGTAATTTTCCCCGCCGTATACTGTAATATGATTTTCAGTCAGTATAGATTAGTGTCCTATCGCAATGTTGTGCATTACAACCTAATGCGTTTCGTGCTGATGTAGAAGCTGGCTTATCTCTTGCCGTAGTTAGCTTTTACGGCTAATACCGTAGCACGCCGTTGTATTAGTACGCTAGAAAAAGAGTTCCTCAGTGTTTGCTCTTACAATAACAATGTCGCTACAGTACAGTTATTATACAGGTTACAAAACGTAAATTAAGTATTGTTGACTGTTTTTGAATGCTTTTTAAAAGTGATTTAGAGGTAGAATTGATTGCTAGCCACCAAGAACGAGCCTATTTTGACATGTTGGACTGGGGAAAAAAAGAACCTTTTGTTTTCTTGTTTCTCATAATAATTGTGAACGATAGGCAGTTTCCCCTTTAACAACCGATAACAACAACAGATATTTATGCCTATACAGTATATTTAAACAGGATTTTGTGAGAAAATATTAATTTGCCAGTGCACAATTTTGCCCAAAATGTATAAACTCTACCAAAGAATATACAAATATATTTTTGGTAATACGATTTATTGTTATTGTGATGTTAAAGGGGAACATTATCACCAGACCTATGTAAGCGTCAATATATACCTTGATGTTGCAGAAAAAAGACCATATATTTTTTTAACCGATTTCCGAACTCTAAATGGGTGAATTTTGGCGAATTAAACACCTTTCTATTATTCGCTCTCGGAGCGATGACGTCACAACGTGACGTCACATCGGGAAGCAATCCGCCATTTTCTCAAACACCGAGTCAAATCAGCTCTGTTATTTTCCGTTTTTTCGACTGTTTTCCGTACCTTGGAGACATCATGCCTCGTCGGTGTGTTGTCGGAGGGTGTAACAACACGAACGGGGACGGATTCAAGTTTCACCAGTGGCCCAAAGATGCAAAAGTGGCAAGAAATTGGACGAAATTTGTTCAAAATACGAGGGTGTGGGGAAAGCCGACGAAATGGTCAGTCGTTTTTTCCGCACACTTTACCGATGAAAGCTATGCTACGACAGAGATTGCAAGAATGTGTGGATATCCTGCGACACTCAAAGCAGATGCATTTCCAACGATAAAGTCAAAGAAATCTGCCGCCAGACCCCCATTGAATCTGCCGGAGTGTGTGAGCAATTCAGGGACAAAGGACCTCGGTAGCACGGCAAGCAATGGCTGCAGTTTGTTCCCGCAGACGAGCGAGCTAAACCCCCTGGATGTCTTTGCTCACACCGTCCCTTATGCCACCGAAGATGATGAAGAGAAGAATATCGACCCTAGCTTCTCTGGCCTGTTGACATCAACTCCAAAACTGGACAGATCAGCTTTCAGGAAAAGAGAGCGGATGAGGGTATGTCTACAGAATATATTAATTGCTGAAAACTTTATTCATTACTCGCGGTTTTTTGTAAATTATTATACATAAACTGTGTTTACCAATAATTTTGCTTAAAAACATTGTTTTATCATTTATCATTCGAGTACATTCGGGTAGTCTTGTGTAATGCAGTATTTTGTGTCTATCTAGGTATGGTTAACCTGAGTGCTGAAATCGTGGAAAAATATATGTTCATAGCGTGCCTGAAATGGGCTGTTTGCACTCTCAAAGTGCATGTTGTTGCCAAATGTATTTCATATGCTGTAAACCTAGTTCATAGTTGTTAGTAATTATCTTATCAGTCAGTGTTAAGCCGCTGAAATCCGAGTCTGAATCCGAGCTAATGTCGCTATACCTTACTGTTTGTTTGTATTGGCATCACTATGTGACGTCACAGGAAAATGGACGGGTGTATATAACGATGGTTAAAATCAGGCACTTTTAAGCTTTTTTTAGGGATATTGCGTGATGGGTAAAATTTTGAAAAAAACTTCGAAAAATAAAATAAGCCACTGGGAACTGATTTTTAATGGTTTAACCCTTCTGAAATTGTGATAATGTTCCCCTTTAATTCTGGCCAATATTGTATCTATTGTTTTTACCTGTGTAATTTAAAAGGTTAAGGTAAAAAATTATCATTACTAGGAGGTCGCTTTGGAAATAGCAGACGTCATTCTCCTTAGCAAGCTTGTATGTTTTTCGCCCAATTTTGATTATACCAAAAACATTTTTATTTACTAGCGCGTTTCCTGTTCAGAGTTACATATATGCTGGATCCTGCTATTTCAGTGACAGTTTTTTTTTTTTTATAAAGCAACTGTTTACATTCTGTTACCTTAATAGTTTGTTTTTTTTGAACACCGACTCTTTTACTATTAAAGGTTGGATCATACAGATAACATGTTTGAGGGCAGCGTGCACGTCATTTCATCAAGCCGCCTTTGAGGTATCTGAGAAAATCAGCATGCATGCAAAGGAACGGTGTCACAAGTCGTCATACAGCTGTCAGTTTCATGTATCGTGTAAAATAACATTTTTCCAAGAACCGTAACCAGACTTGAACTATCCCTAGTGTGCGTGTGCATGTGTAGTGTTTCATCACCTGTAAGACACCTATAATGTGCTTATCCCTCCACAGACCCATAAAGTAGCTTTTACTGCTCTGAATACCAGCAGAATTGCGGCGCTGACTTTGCATGAACATTTTAAAGGCAGCGAGAGGAATGCACCTTCTTCAGATGTGCTGTTAGACGTCTTGCGTGTGGAAACACGCGCAGGAAGTAGGAGGCGAATGACTACTGTAATTTAAGAGATTTATGTTGACCAAGTATCCTCCCAGGTAGCTCAATCAGTATCGGTATTGATTTTAGACTTGACACAGATTGCGGCCTTGTCTGGCAACCAAAAGTGATGAGAGCAAGAAAACCTTTCCCAATGGTTAGTTTATGCTCTCTTGTCAGGCACCCCCAGCTTGGAGTACCACTGTAAATCCCAAAATTGCAGGTTTTAGCAAAGCCCCTAATCAGGCCATTAAAAGTCCACTCCCCATCTCTTGATAATCCAATTGTTCTACGTATAAAGCAGCACCTGTTAATACGGCAGTCTGTAAAGTTGGGAAGCTTACCTTTAATGCTTGCTGGTTCTGAAACTAAAGAGTTCCTGTGGCCCACTGTGTTTTGTGTTTGCACAGCAGGAAGTATGATAAATAAGTTTAATGACGCTAAAGAAGCAACATTACTGACATGCAAACATGCCACTCAATGTTCTTTTATCTTACAAATAATAGCTAAATTAGTCATATTACACAATTTACAGATTATGATAAATGATACGATGTAGGATTGCACATATTATCTGGAGCAGGGCCATTCAAACGGGGGCCAAATCCGGCCCGGGAAGGACACCGCATCGGGCCCCAAGTTCAGTTCAAAACTTGGGAGACAAATATTTTTCCAGCAAATTCCTGAAAACACTAGAGTAGGGATGTCCCGATCCAGGTTTTTGCACTTCCGATCCGATACCGATATTGTTTTTGCACTTCCGATCCGATACCGATACTGACCGATACCGATACTGGCCTATCCGAGCATGTATTCAAGTTTAAAGTTATTTAGCCTACTTAGTTGTCAGAATCGTGTTGAAAAGGGTTTTAGTACTCTTGATAACAACTAGCCAGCTGAATTAGGGGAGCTTGAATAATACACAATGGTTGGTAACAAGAAACTGACCTGTTTATTCAAGGATAAACACAAAATAGACAAAATTATACATGACAAACAGAAATGGCATCATTGAAACAAGGGCTGGGCGATATGGCCTTTTTTTAATATTGCAATATTTTAAGGCCATATTGCGATACACGATGTATATCTCGATATTTTGCCTTAGCCTTGAATGAACACTTGATGCATATAGTCACAACAGTATGATGATTCCATGTGTTTTGATTGATTGATTGAGACTTTTATTAGTAGGTTGCACAGTGAAGTACATATTCCGTACAATTGACCACTAAATGGTAACACCCGAATAAGTTTTTCAACTTGTTTAAGTCGGGGTCCACTTAAATTGATTCATGATACAGATATAAACTATCAGATATATACTATCATCATAATACAGTCATCACACAAGATAATCACATTGAATTATTTACATTATTTATAATCCGGGGTGTGGAGGGGGGCGCCGGATGTAAGTGTCAAAAAGACAGCCAAAAGAGTTTGATTTGAGAATAAATCTAAAGTTAAAATATAGGGAGAAATGCACCCATTTGCAGGAAATGTAGTCTTGATTTTCAAAATTTTCTTTCAAGGCTTGCATGTCTACATTAAAACATTCTTCTTCATACTGCATTAATATATGCTACTTTTAAACTTTCATGCAGAGAAGGAAATCACAAATTAAAAAAATCACAAATTTTTTCATACGGTGTTGATGTGGACATTTTTGCCTCGGCATTTTGATGGTGTGGACGTGTGGCACCGAATGGAGATAAGCGTCTCGACAGACGTTACAATATTTGAACAATGATGACGAAAACTGTTTTTTCTGTCGTGTCCGTGTGTCGAAAATTGTTATGCGCTTATTTTTTTATTTGATGTTGTGCGTGGCATAGATTTGCCGTGCGCAGAGGACGCTTGAGCAGTGCGCAATTGCACAGGCGCGCACCTTAGCGGGAACGTTGGTCACACGGCTGCGCTAGCATCACAGCTAACGTTAGCCATGCTGCTACCTCTGTGCTCGGGGAGGACGTATACGTATGTGACGTATGACGTGACAGTATGTGACGTGTGTAAGAAGATGCGCTCGCTGTCTGTGAGAGGGAGACACAGGAAAGAGTGAGAAGAGCCTGTAGTGTAATGCCAGCAGCTAAAAGCAACTGCGTGAGAATCCACAGACCTGTGGATGTGTTGAAGGTGTGCTGGAAAATGCGGAACGGAAATTAAGGAGCAGCAGGAAAGTGGAATGTATTATTTAAATCGGTGCGTTGGAAAACACGGACCGGAGTTTTTTTTTTTAGACTGGATCTGGATCGGCATTTTCCCATGCCTTGCCGATACGCATTTTTTGGCAAATATCGGCGGCCAATCCGATCCAAATATCGGATCGGGACATCCCTACACTAGAGTGCTTCTGTTGTATTGAGGAACTCGGACCACTGTAAACACATTGGCATGTCACATTATAACCTTGCTAGTAAACATAGAACATCAGGGTCCAAATTTGTGTTTTACATAACTAGGGCGATCCTCAAGGCATCCCCTTAAGTCCTCTCTTGTTTTGGCAGTTACATTTTTTTTCCTTAATAGGATTTGTGTCAAGCATGTGATTTTTTTCCGTCTATAGTCGGAAAGCCATATTTTTTATCTTTGTAAAAATATAAAAAATTATTTTCCGTTTTTCTTGTGTGTTAAAATCTTGATCCGTCTCTTTGCCATACCTGCCAACAACTACGGTTTTCCCGTAATGAGTACGGTTTTTCATAATCCAGTGGTAATCCAAGGTTTCTCATTGTCATCCCATTGGGTTTAGTTTTTTCTTGCTCTAATGTGGGATCTGAGCCGAGGATGTTGTTGTGGCTTGTACAGCCCTTTGAGACACTCGTGATTTAGGGCTATATAAGTAGACTGACCCTATATGTCCTCTTTTGCGGGGCTGTCTGGGCTGTCCGGGCGGAGTTTCTTAAACGCCTCAAATGTCCGGCATTTTGAGTTAGGGTTGCATGTATTTTCAATGTACGTTCAGGGTTAAGAAGGGGTTGAAAACAAAACAAATTGTGAAGGTGTGCGCACGCAGCAGCATTGGTGAGGGAGGGGCAGAGACAGAGAGAGCGAGAGAGTTATGATGAACGCGCATGCGTCGCCAGGCTCTGCTTTTTATCAATAGATTTATCAGATTAAATTTTTTATTATCTATAGCAGGGGTGTCACAAGTGTGCCCCGGAGGCCATTTGCGGCCCACAGCTAACGTTTTAAAGGCCCACGGCACATTCTAAAAATACTATTAAAATAAACAAAAACATAACAAAAGTGAAATAAAAAAGCTTAAAGGTGTAATGTAATTTAGAAAAAGTTGCAATGTTGACTAATAAAACAAAGCTGTTTTTTTTTTCTTTCAAACTGTCATTGCTCAAAACATAATATTGAATCAAAATCAATGTTATTATGAATTATTGACTTATCAAAGGTTCCCATTACTTCACATCAAATATTCCACTTTGAAAACTATTTTTGATGGAAGATTTTGCATATTTTGTGTGTTTGCCATTGAAAACCTAGTTTTGTTTGACAAAAAAGGGCGGAAAACAAACAAACAAAAAAACAACATAAATAAAACTAAAACATTTTGAAATGAGGAATAGATCTGAAGTTGATGTAAACTCCAGAGATTTAAGCGTTAAATATAAAATGTATGTATGCCCTGGCACACCATTATCATCATTTTATGACCCAAGCAAAACACTTTTTTACTGAAATAAATACACCTACAACTTATTAAATAAAAACATAGAACCAGCAGTGGTAAAGTTTAGACCCATGAAGGAAAGAAGAAAGTGAATGAATGTTTATAACTGAACACATTTACATAAGAATACAAATTTGTTTTCTTTTTATATAATTTTTTTTAATGAATTAAGTAACGTTTATGACAACTTTTTTCCAAAACACAATATAGAATGTGAGATAGAACAGGATAATGCATACGTTTATCTTTTTTTTTCAAAACGTTTACAAAAAAGTGGGACCCCAAAAATTTACTGTGGGACCCCATTTTGAAAATTCCTAGCGCCAACACTGCTGTCAACAGAGGAGAAAAAATGCTTTATTTAAATATATATATTATTTATAAAGCGAGTTCGAGTATCATTGGCCGCCTTGGCACGCATATGTGTCCTCTTTTTGGGATTTCAGAATATGGTCAGCCTATATATAAGTAAACATTGACTGACTGACTGACGGTAAAAATTACGGTTTTCCATTAAAAATGATTAACTTCAAAATCGAAGCTACGAAGCGAAGCAACATCCCAAATGACGACGAGAGAGTCGGAGAAGAGAAGAGGGAATATTCAAGCGGGTGATTTAAATATTAAAAAAACTAGTAGATGATGGCAGAGGGATTCTCGTCCTTAGATGTTTCTTTTAGCGATGTAGACCACGTCCAGGAAACCCACAATGTGTCTACTTGGCCACATTTGGACAAATGTATGCGTCTGGAAAAAACATTGAGTTGTTTACCATGTAAGCCCAAATCAAAACTGCTCTCGACATGGAAGATGTGAAATACACATTTAAGAACACCCATGATTGTGGCAGACATGTTTGCTACAGTATAGCCTGTCTAAATGCTAACTTTCATTTTCATTGGTGTTTTAGAACAAGACAGTAGCTGACATTTTGTTCATTTGTTCTACTGTTTACGTTTGGACATTGAATAGTTGAATTATTTTGAAACATAAACAACATGACTGCAAGGTATTTGTTATTTCATGCTATAAATCACAAATTGCTATTTAAACAAAGGAAGTTAGCTGATAGAATAAACAGTGTTTGTACTCTTTATGATTTTTGCATTTGGAGCAGTTAGAAGTGGAGAGGGAGTCGAAGAGACAGAAATTGGCTAGAATCCACTAAAGCAGAAACAAAAAGGAAAATGCAAGCTGCTCAGAAATGTGCCAGGAAGGCTCATGTCAGAGCCACCAAAGCAAAAATGCCAATAGTAAGGGAAGCGTCTGAAAATGTGGGAACTAAATCGTTACCAAGAAATCTTTTCACCAATGTGTTTCTAAAGGTGTCTAATAACATGTCTTAAAAAGTTGAAATTCAACTCCTGGGGGAAACCTTATAAAAAACTGCACAAAGTCGAGGTACCAATAACCGATTTTTTGAACATTTGAAAATGCTTAATTTGGCCTTAAGTAACTTGTGAGGGGTCAAACTAGGGTTTTTTTTATGATCCTGAGTTCATTTGTAGCATTTGTTTTTCACTACAACTATTCCTTAGTGTAAAAAACTGCCACACCCTTTTTTGTATTTACATAAAGTTGCATTTATTACAATTCGTTTCACATTAGTCAGAGCAAACAGTGATTCCCCCTTGTGGAATGCTTTATGAGTCAATGTCTGCCTCTGAGTATTCATCATAAATGCCATCACCATGAATAGCATTCTTGCAGGTAATGCCTTGACAGACTCCACAAGCTGAGATGCACTTGACGCTATTCTTTTTGCAGCTGCATCGCCGGCTGCTGCAATCTCCATGGCAAATGCAGCTTGTGAACTGGAGTAGCTCTTCAGGAGCCATGGGGTCTAGAGTTGGAACTGGCTCATAACCATGAACACCTATTGTCCATCCATAGTCGCTGGGGTCCAGAGACATGCTCTGTAGAAGGAGCCAGTCCCGAGTCTGTAGGTAGACACGGAGCGAAGGCTGTGCTTGTAACCAGGCAAAGTTTCCAGTTCCTTCATCAGTTGACAGTACAGCCGTGCACCTTTGGCAAACTGATGATGGCCTGCAGCTGCAAAGATGTCCAGCATCCAGGTAGCAATGCAGGACAGGTGCCCATCGTGGTCTGCAAGCCGCTCAGTTCGGATGAACAGCTTAATAACATTTACCATGTGGTGGCACTGCACCCAGAGTGCAGGTGTTCGTCCCCCCTTTGGCGAGTCTTTTGAAGGTTTCTTCAAATCTCTGCTCAAACAGTACCACCACTGGATCTGTGTGACTGGCTCCCATCTTCCCATCAGCTACCATCTCCATAAAGGTCCTCATTCCAACAAGCTACTCCTCAGTGAAGGCATGTTTCATGATGTGCTGATACATGGCTGTACTAGGGATGTCCCGATCCGATATTTGGATCGGATCGGCTGCCGATATTTGCCAAAAAATGCGTATCGGCAAGGCATGGGAAAATGCCGATCCAGATCCAGTTTAAAAAAAAAACTCCGGTCCGTGTTTTCCAACGCACAGATTCAAAGGTGCGCGCCTGCTCAAACGTCCTCTGCGCATAGCAAATCTATGCCACGCACAAAATCAAATAAAAAAATAAGCGCATAACAATTTTCGACACACGGACACGACAGAGAAAACAGTTTAGGTCATCATTGTTCAAATATTGCAACGTCTGTCGAGACGCTTATCTCCATTCGGTGCCACACGTCCACACCATCAAAATGCAAGGCAAAAATTTCCACATCAACACCGTCTGAAAAAATTAGGGATTTTTTTAGTTGTGATTTCCTTCTCTGCATGAAAGTTTAAAAGTAGCATATATTAATGCAGTATGAAGAAGAATGTTTTAATGTAGACATGCAAGCCTTGAAAGACCATTTTGAAAATCAAGACTACATTTCCTGCAAATGGGTGCATTTCTACCCTATATTTTAACTTTAGATTTATTCTTATATCAAACTCTTTTGGCTGTCTTTTTGACACTTACATCCGGCGCCCCCCTCTACACCCCGGATTATAACTAATGTAAATAATTCAATGTGATTATCTTGTGTGATGACTGTATTATGATGATAGTATATATCTGATAGTATATATCTGATAGTATATATCTGTATCATGAATCAATTTAAGTGGACCCCGACTTAAACAAGTTGAAAAACTTATTTGGGTGTTACCATTTAGTGGTCAATTGTACGGAATATGTACTTCACTGTGCAACCTACTAATAAAAGTCTCAATCAATCAATCAAAACACATAGAATCATCATACTGCTGTGATTATATGCATCAAGTGTTCATTCAAGGCTGAGGCAAAATATCGAGATATATATTGTATATCGCAATATGGCCTTAAAATATCGCAATATTAAAAAAAGGCCATATCGCCCAGCCCTAGTTTCAATGATGCCATTTCTGTTTGTCATGTATAATTTTGTCTATTTTGTGTTTATCCTTGAATAAACAGGTCAGTTTCTTGTTACCAACCGTTGTGTATTATTCAAACTCCCCTAATTCAGCTGGCTAGTTGTTATCAAGAGTACTAAAACCCTTTTCAACATGATTCTGACAACTAAGTAGGCTAAATAACTTTAAACTTTAATACATGCTCGGATAGGCCAGTATCGGTCAGTATCGGTATCGGTCAGTATCGGTATCGGATCGGAAGTGCAAAAACAATATCGGTATCGGGTCGGAAGTGCAAAAACCTGGATCGGGACATCCCTAGGCTGCACTAATGAGGAGGTGAGCACGGATTGCCTTGTCAAAACACCCTCCATCCAGGATGTGGCTAGCTGTCGTACTCCCCGGATAAATCAGCTGGATCAGCTCTAGTAGTCCAGAATCCTCCATGATGTTACCAATGGATCCAAGGTAGGACTTCAGCAGATGAAACCTGCCCAACCTCAGAATGATGGGTAGATTGGCCTGCTTAATAATATCCACAGCCTTCAGCCAAATCGGAAGATCGAACGTTACTATAGTGACCTTGCCTGCAGAGAGCCGGATGCACTCTTTGAGAGTGGTGAAGATGGTGTTGTGGTCATTAGGGTCACCATCGATGACTGGGAGGACAGCTGCTGTTGTCCGCGGATCTGGCAAAGGTGGTGCCGGAGAGGTTACTTTGATCCAACCCATGGAATGCAAGGGAGTGTTTCCATGAATAGAGACAATGTTTTAATCTATATTGTCCCCAACAAACTGAGTGACTGCATTGCTTGCTTCATCAACACCCATGGAGACCACCTGATCATCACTTTCACTAGCTGTCGGAACTGATATATCCTCAAGTGCGGCATCTACTGCAACCTCATCATCGATCTGATCATCTGATTCTTCCACAATGGTATCAAGAGTGCCAGATGTATCTGGGATGCCATCCCATTCCTGTCATTAAGGTAGCAGTATTTGTAGTTTTGGTGCTAATGTTAAACTCATAATGTCCTCACATTGAAATGCCAATCAACTACAGCAACCATCAATAAACACTGACTTGGCCCATTCATCATGTCAAACATTAAAGAATAAACTAGTATCTTTTTTATTTTATTATTATTATTATTTTACATATACCCTGCATGGTATGTGTGAGTAGGGGGCATTGTCGGGATGAGGAAAGGAGGTGTGGCCATTTTTCCACCAGGGAGTGGTCTTGGTGAAAAATAAGTACTTACAATGAACTCAGAATATTGAAGAACCCCTAGTTTGACCCCTCACAAGTTACTTAAGGCCAAATTAAGCATTTTCGAATTTTCGAAAATCGGTTAATGGTACCCGACTTTGTGCAGTTTTTTACGAACTTTCCCCCAGGAGTTGAATTTCAACTTTTTAGGACATGTTACTAGACACCTTTATAAACACATTGGTGAAGAGATTTCTTGGTAATGATTTAGTTCCCAGATTTGCCAAATATCCCATAAGATGACCTTACTACAAAATAATGTGTGAATGAAGCAAAGTAATGTGTAAATAATGTAAATAACTAAATGAACCATCTGTGGCTGTGAGGTGAACACTAGTAAGATAGTACATACTGTATAGAGTAGGCTAACCCATGTGGTTCCTGTGGTTGTGAACACAATTACTGTAGTAATTACCCCTTGTCTCTGTCGTCCCCCCACCAAGGCACTGCCCTGGACCTGTGGCCCCCAGACCCCTGGCTTATTGTCAGTCTTTTTCATTAAGTTCAAATCACATGCCTGTTGTTTAATTACTTCAGATACATTTGTTCAACTTCTTTAGTTAAACTAGTGGTGTTCCCCAAGGTTCCGTTTTAGGTCCTCTCTTTTTCATCATTTGGGCTATTCAATGAGTTCAGTAAAAAAAAAAAAAAAAAAAAAAAAAAAAAAAAATTTTTACAGCAGATTCTTAGAAACATGAGAAAGTGTTGTCATAGGGCGCTCCTGTAACTCTGACAAAATAAGTAGACCAAAATCAAATGTCTACCGTAAAGGACACTGGTTCTCTGGTATGTACATTAAAAAAAAGAATGATAGTGAAGGTAGAAGTCCGGCCCCCCGGTCCTTACCTTTCTGGAAATGTGGCCCCCAAAACAATGTAGTTTAATATCCCTAAACTATAGTATTATACGTACACATGATATGTTTTTTCTATAATAAATACAAATGTAAAGGTAAGCTATTTGTCTTGTGGTGGGACATGTTGCATCTTCTGCAGAACAACCTTTTCTTAAATCACCTCCTTAATTCAACACGTACCATCCAGAAAGTGCATCATGCAGTCATGATGCACGTCCGACAACAAATAGAGTACAATAGCGCAGTGTAAGGCTCGGGCTGCAACTAGGATTATTTTGATAGTCAATTAGTCAATGATTATCTTAACGATTAGTCGGATAATAAAGCGTGCACATATTTAATGTTTCTAATTCTTCCGTCGACTTCCAAATGCAGCTTAAGTCATTTTAGGCATGTGCCTACTAACAACAAAGTTGACTCATTCATTCATAAATATGTATTTATACTGTGACTGTGCTGCTCATTCAGCTGTTAAAACAATTAAAAAGAAAGGAAAGGCACATTTCTAAAAAAACAAAAAAAACAAAGGCAATTAACCTGGTCTATGTATTAAAACAGTTAAAATAGCAGCAATGAAAACAAACAACAAAACACAAAGTCTAACTTCCTCAAAAGGAAATCAAGTATTTTTTTATTTTATGTTTATAAAGTGGCACACTGGTATATTTAATACCGGCTAACTCTTAGCTGTTTTAGCTCTTTAAGACTCAATGTGTAGAATTGTATCTTTCATTATATTTAATAGATTATGTTTTTAATCTTATGATATCTCCGCATTGGTGTGTGTGTGTGTTTGTTTGTGTGTGTGTGTCTGTGTCTGAGTGTTAAAGTTAAAGTACCAATGATTGTCACACACACACTAGGTGTGGTGAAATTTGTCCTCTGCATTTGACCCATCACCCTTGATCACCCCCTGGGAGGTGAGGGGAGCAGTGAGCAGCAGCGGTGGCCGCGCCCGGGAATCATTTTTGGTGATTTAACCCCCAATTCCACACCTTGATGCTGAGTGCCAAGCAGGGAGGTAATGGGTCCCATTTTTATAGTCTTTGGTGTGTGTGAGTGTGTGAGTGAGTGAGTGCGTCTGCGTGTTAAAGTTAAAGTACCAATGATTGTCACACACACACTAGGTGTGGTGAAATTTGTCCTCTGCATTTGACCCATCACCCTTGATCACCCCCTGGGAGGTGAGGGGAGCAGTGAGCAGCAGCGGTGGCCGCGCCCGGGAATCATTTTTAGTGATTTAACCCCCAATTCCAACCCTTGATGCTGACTGCCAAGCAGGGAGGTAATGGGTCCCAGTTTTATAGTCTTTGGTGTGTGTGAGTGTGTGAGTGTGTGTGTGTGTGTGTGTGTGCGTGTGTGTTTGGTATTGGCTTTCTTATGGCATTGCAGATTGACGCCGCTTTAAAAAGTACTTAAATTGATATAGACTAAATTTAGCTGGCTGACTTTGGCTAAAAATTATAATTAAAAAGTAATTTTTCACACAATTTTGTCTCACACGTTAGCTAGCTCGCAAGGCAAAAGCTGAAACTCTTACCGAGGTTGAGATGCATCCTCCCTCCAGATGTCCGACATCAAGGCTGCGCTTTACTGCCATAAGAACAAGATATTCATGTTATTAACCAGAATCGGAGGATATATGTTCTCACACTTTACATGTTCTCACTGGCAATGTTTTAGCGAGCGGCGGTGCGGAAAAACACGAGTGATGACGTCACGACTATTGTCGACAAATATCATTTTCGGTGAAAATGTTTATTGTCGACGAATCGTTGCAGCGCGAGAGGCTATTCACATCATTTATGGGTGACAATATATATTTATTTAGAGTATTTACCTTTATGTTAAAGCAATAAACTACTAGTCAGTCAAAAAAAGAAAATAAGAGATAATGTTGCACATTTCTTCTGACACAAACCCAAAACCTTACGTCCGATATGATACTGATATTGAAGCTTGAGTATTGGCCGATACCAATATTGATCCGATACAATATCAGCACAAATAATACATACTTCTACTATTTTGTAGTGCGGAATGTTGGAAAAGGCTTGATGAAGTGATGTTACTCAAACAGTATAATGGTAGGTATGCTATCTTTAAGTCTTGATGTACAAACCCCGTTTCCATATGAGTTGGGAATTAGTGTTAGATGTTAATATAAACGGAATACAATGATTTGCAAATCCTTTTCAACCCATATTCAGTTGAATATGCTACAAAGACAACATATTTAATGTTCAAACTCATAAACTTTATTTTTTTTTTGCAAATAATAATTAACTTAGAATTTCATGACTGCAACACGTGCCAAAGTAGTTGGGAAAGGGCATGTTCACCACTGTGTTACATCACCTTTTCTTTTAACAACACTCAATAAACGATTGGGAACTGAAGAAACTAATTGTTGAAGCTTTGAAAGTGGAATTCTTTCCCATACTTGTTTTATGTAGAGCTTCAGTCGTTCAACGGTCCGGGGTCTCCGCTGTCGTATTTTACGCTTCATAATGCGCCACACATTTTTGATGGGAGACAGGTCTGGACTGCAGGCAGGCCAGGAAAGTACCCGCACTCCTTTTCCCAATTTGCCTGTTCACCTGCGGGATGTTCCAAATAAGTGTTTGATGAGCATTCCTCAACTTTATCAGTATTTATTGCCACCTTTCCCAACTTCTTTGTAACGTGTTGCTGGCATCAAATTCTAAACTTAATGATTATTTGAAAAAAAAAAAAAAGGAAATCAGTTTGAACATCAAATATGTTGTCTTTGTAGCATATTCAACTGAATATGGGTTGAAAATTAATTGCAAATCATTGTATTCCGTTTATATTTACATCTAACACAATTTCCCAACTCATATGGAAACAGGGTTTGTAGAATAATTGTTTTTTTGTGACACCTAGTGGCCACAATATTTTATTAAGTTGAGCTTACGACAGTGAATTGAATGATGACTAATTTTGTTTATTTGTATTTTTTAAGCTGTCCTGTCCAGACACATGGGCAAATAATATTGGAAAATGTAGTAAGCTACGCTACAAGTTACACTCAATTAAATGTAGCTAAGCTACAGTGGAAGAGAATTGTAGCAAGCTACACAACAAGCTACACGGAAAAAGTAGCTTGCTACATCAAAGCTACATTTAACGGCATTTATATCTTACCATGAATTGATTAACGTGGACCCCGACGTAAACAAGTTGAAAAACTTATTCGGGTGTTTCAATTTAGTGGTCAATTGTACGGAATATGTACTGAACTGTGCAATCTACTAATACAAGTTTCAATCAATCAATGGGCCCACATGTATAATATCAATGTAACTGAGAGTGTACAAATGGGCCCAATAAGGGTCTATTACTGTTAACTATCTGTCATTTAGCTGGGGACACCCTACAACTACCTCTAGGGGTCCCCACACTCCACTCTGTGTTTATTTCGTTTGCCTTTTCTTTGGCCCACTTCTACAGTGTTATTCATGTTCTTTACCTACAGTATAAACAGCATCTATTTATATCTATTCTGTACAAACAACTAAAAACAAAGGTTTTGGGTATTGTCTTCTCTAAACGCATACATTTGTCTAAATATGGCTAAAGAAATGCATTATTTTGGATGTTTTGCACGTCATCTTCATCACTAAAGGAAAAATCTAATCTGCGGGAGACATTTTCAAGTATTTTTTTTTTCGAGTCAGCTTGAAGCGTCCCTCTGTCTCCGACTCCCTGACTGTTATGATTTTGTTTACTGGTTTCGATGTCCCGCCTTACCTTGCCTCTGATTGGCCAGTCAGTAATGTTTGGCCCTAACCTTCGCCAATTGTGACTCATCATACGAACACCAACCAATCACCATGGATTTATTCCATATGTATGGATGTTCTCATTCATCCAGGTCATTGTATTTTCTCCTTGTTTTTGATATCGGATCAGTCAAAACGCATAGAACATTTTTGTTTTTAATATGTCAAAATAAACACCGTATTTTTCGGACCATAGGGCGCACCGGATTAAAAGGCGCACTGCCGATGAGTGGGTCTAGTCAGGTCTTTTTTCATACAAAAAGCGCACCGGATTATAAGGCGCATTAAAGGGGTGATATTATTCTATTTTTTTTCTAAAAGTAAAAGACTTCCTTGTGGTCTACATAACATGTAATGGTGGTTCTTTGGTCAAAATGTTGCATAGATTATGTTTTACACATCATCTTCAAGTCACTTTCTGACAGTCGCTTCAAGATGCGCCGTTTTGTGGGCGCATCCTGAAGCGTTGTAGCGGTGTAGCATGCAAGGACAGGAGTGGAAGAAGTGTCAAAAGATGGAACTAACTGTCTTAATGACATTGAGACTTTACTTCAATCAATAACGGAGCAGCATCTCCTCATCCGTGGCTCACTAGTGCAACAACAACGCCCAAAATGTGTCCCGTGAAAAAAACGTCTGACCGGAACTCTCTAATAACTAAAGTTCCTTGGGTGAATAATGTAAACTCACTACACCGGTATGTTTTAGAGCTTTCATGGCGAGTTTACTGACAGATATAAGTAAGAACTTTACACTACTTTATATTAGAAATGGCAACAGTGGAGGATGAAAGTCACATAACAAGAAGATAGAGAAAAGAAGAAGATTATCGACTACGGTGTCGGCACAGACTACAAAGGCGGACGTGTGCAATTTTTCAGGATTTATGCAGATCCCAAATACAGATCAGCAAGTACCAGAAGCTAAGATAAGTTGGTTTTGAATAATATTGCGAAACAAAACGCCAGATAATATGTCTTACTTTATACACACACCATAATAATACTCCTATGTTGAAGCACAGTACAATCCATCAAGCGGTGTTGCTTCATAGCTTACCAACATCATACTAAAAACATTTTGACAGATTTTTGAGCGCCGTGTGTAATGTTCTATATTCTCAATGGAATATTTAAAGTGTTGTTTACTGCCATCATATTGCAGTCTACACATATCTCTTATATATGACTGCCATCTACTGGTCACACTTATCATTCCACCACGTACCAAATAAAATTGCTTCGAGGTCGGTAAGCACAACCAGAATTATGCCGTACCGGGTTATAAGGCGCACTGTCGATTTTTGAGAAAATGTAAGGATTTTAAGTGCGCCTTATAGTCCGGAAAATACTGTATTCTAAGTTGTAATTCATTCAAATCAATCAATAGATGGTCAACACTGTACACTCCGCCTAAATGGTTTTGATAATTTCTCCCATATGTCTGAGCAGGGACCTAAAATGGCCTGAATAATTGCCCTGGAATGTAACGTCTGCCCCAGTTTTTACAATCCAAACATGCTTTTTTTAAAACAATTTTAGGTATAGCATGTCTTGTCTATGTTTAAGCATGTAGTTTCTTTGTATGATACGGTGGCCACACAAGAGCACCACTGCACACAGCAATCCATTCAAGGGCTAATTGTAATGATTGCCCCCTCAGAATTCGCCTTTTTTCCCCCTCTTTCACCTCATGTATTTGTAGCCCGGCTCTCAGCCGTGAATCGGGCGGCTGTAAAGCAGATATGAATGTTAAATTAGGCGGAATTAATTGAAGGGAATTACTTTGGAATACTTGAATGTCAGCCGATGGCTAAATAGTGAGTGATCAGCTGCTGGTGTGCTTTTAAAGCCTTTATCTGCTTTTCACGTCAAAGATGTAAGATAATATCACCGGTTAAAAAAATAATGGTGCATTTTCTTTTGTTGTTTCAAATATTTTCAGCAAGTAGACTGACAATGCTTTCATATACAAGTATGGAAGTTATTTTTCAAACCTAATTTACGCATACCCTACTGCAGTGTTTTTCAACCTTATTTGAGCCAAGGCACATTTTTTGCGTTGAAAAAATGCGGAGGCACACCACCAGCAGAAATTATTAAAAAACTAAACTCAGTTGACAGTAAAAAGTCGTTAGCGCAATTGTTGGATATGACTTTAAAGCATAACCAAGCATGCATCACTATAGCTCTTGTCTCAAAATAGGTGTACTGTCACCACCTGTCACATGACACCCTGACTTATTTTGAGTTTTTTTGCTGTTTTCCTGTATGTAGTGTTTTACTTCTTGTCTTGCGCTCCTATTTTGGTGGCTTTTTCCTCTTTTTTTTTGTATTTTCCTGTAGCAGTTTCATGTCTTCCTTTGAGCGATATTTCCCGCATCTACTTTGTTTTAGCAATCAAGAATATTTCAGTTATCCTTCTTTGTGGGGACATTGTTGATTGTCATGTCATGCTCCACAGTAAGTCTTTGCTGTCGTCCAGCATTCTGTTTGTGTTGACTTTGTAGCCAGTTCAGTTTTAGTTTGGTTCTGCATAGCCTTCCCTAAGCTTTAATGCCTTTTCTTAGGGGCACTCAGCTTTTGTTTATTTTTGGTTTAAGCATTTGACACATTTTTACCTGCACACTGCCTCCTGCTGTTTCGCCATCTACAAAGCAATTAGCTACCTGCTGCCACCTACTGATATGGAAGAGTATTACATGGTTACTCTGCCAAGCTCTGGACAGCACAGACACTCAACAACAACACATCATTTGCAGACTATAATTACTGGTTTGCAAAAAATATTTTTAACCCAAATAGGTGAAATTACATACCGTATTTTTCGGACTATAAGTCACAGTTTTTTTCATAGTTTGGCCGAGGGTGCGACTTATACTCAGGAGCGACTTATGTGTGAAATTATTTACACATTACCGTAAAATATCAAATAATATTATTTAGCTCATTCACGTAAGAGACTAGACGTATAAGATTTCATGGGATTTAGCGATTAGGAGTGACAGATTGTTTGGTAAACGTATAGCATGTTCTATATGTTATAGTTATTTGAATGACTCTTACCATAATATGTTACGTTCACATACCAGGCACCTTCTCAGTTGGTTATTTATGCCTCACACTTATTCAGCCTGTTGTTCACTATTCTTTATTTATTTTAAATTGCCTTTCAAATGTCTATTCTTGGTGTTGGGTTTAATCAAATAAATTTCCCCAAAAAATGCGACTTATATTTGTTTTTTTCCTTCTTTATTATGCATTTAATAAATGCATAATAAACATTAACATATAGAACATGCGTTCTATATGTTATAGTTATTTGAATGACTCTTACAAACCCCGTTTCCATATGAGTTGGGAAATTGTGTTAGATGTAAATATAAACGGAATACAATGATTTGCAAATCATTTTCAACCCATATTCAGTTGAATATGCTACAAAGACAACATATTTGATGTTCAAACTGATAAACATTTTCTTTTTGCAAATAATCATTAACTTTAGAATTTGATGCCAGCAACACGTGACAAAGAAGTTGGGAAAGGTGGCAATAAATACTGATAAAGTTGAGGAATGCTCATCAAACACTTATTTGGAACATCACACAGGTGTGCAGGCTAATTGGGAACAGGTGGGTGCCATGATTGGGTATAAAAGTAGATTCCATGAAATGCTCAGTCATTCACAAACAAGGATGGGGCGAGGGTCACCACTTTGTCAACAAATGGGTGAGCAAATTGTTGAACAGTTTAAGAAAAACCTTTCTCAAGCAGCTATTGCAAGGAATTTAGGGATTTCACCATCTACGGTCCGTAATATCATCAAAGGGTTCAGAGAATCTGGAGAAATCACTGCACGTAAGCAGCTAAGCCCGTGACCTTCGATCCCTCAGGCTGTACTGCATCAACAAGCGACATCAGTATGTAAAGGATATCACCACATGGGCTCAGAAACACTTCAGAAACCCACTGTCAGTAACTACAGTTGGTCGCTACATCTGTAAGTGCAAGTTAAAACTCTCCTATGCAAGGCGAAAACCGTTTATCAACAACACCCAGAAACGCCGTTGGCTTCGCTGGGCCTGAGCTCATCTAAGATGGACTGATACAAAGTGGAAAAGTGTTCTGTGGTCTGACGAGTCCACATTTCAAATTGTTTTTGGAAACTATGGACGTCGTGTCCTGCGGACCAAAGAGGAAAAGAACCATCCGGATTGTTATAGGCGCAAAGTTGAAAAGCCAGCATCTGTGATGGTATGGGGGTGTATTAGTGCCCAAGACATGGGTACACATCTGTGAAGGCGGCATTAATGCTGAAAGGTACATACAGGTTTTGGAGCAACATATGTTGCCATCCAAGCAACGTTACCATGGACGCCCCTGCTTATTTTAGCAAGACAATGCCAAGCCACGTGTTACATCAACGTGGCTTCATAGTAAAAGAGTGCGGGTACTAGACTGGCCTGCCTGTAGTCCAGACCTGTCTTCCATTGAAAATATGTGCCGCATTATGAAGCCTAAAATACCACAACGGAGACCCCCGGACTGTTGAACAACTTAAGCTGTACATCAAGCAAGAATGGGAAAGAATTCCACCTGAAAAGCGGCACAGTGGATGAAAAACACTGCTCTACTGTACAAAATCAGCTTGAGAGAATTTGCAGAGATGGCCCAGGCTGTACATTGTAATTGCCGTTAATGTATGTATATTCTTGCGGAAAACAAAACGATTACGTTGCAGTATATTTTCCGAGTTCATGCAGAAACAATAGCACATTTTCATTGCAATCAGTGCTAAACAGGGCGCTGGTAAATTGGAGCAGCAAAACAATAATTCCACTGATTAGCCCCTTTCTGTGCAGCCTAAGTGAACTGTTTATACTGTGGAGTAGCTCTGTAAGAGGAGAGGAACCAAAACAGCCTGATTAGGCAAAGAGTAATTGAATAAGTTCATTTCAGCAGGAGGACAACGCACAGGAAGACAGCTTGTGCACAAGTCTCCAGCGTCTGTTGACGTGCGGCACTAATAAGTCAGAAGGTGGAGGGGTCGTTGAGACGGATCATGGATGTTGAGTCGTAACAATCTTGTAGTTGAGTTCAGAGTGCTGCATGAAAGGCCTTTTGAGAACAAGCACTCGTGCACAAAGGTGGGTGAGGATTTTATTTACCTTCTTCTAAAAACCTGAAAACAATGTTCCAAGATCTTTTAGCCAACTGCCCTTTTTTCATAGTCAGTCCAATTATTGTAATGTTATGTTCTCGACAGAGAATCAATAAGTTCTTGACACAAGAAAAAGTATTCACAGCGCTTCACATTTTCCCCAATTTGTTATGTTACAGCCTTATTCTGGGGCGGTATAGCTCGGTTGGTAGAGTGACCATGCCAGCAACTTGAGGGTTCCAAGTTCGATTCCCGCTTCCGCCATCCTAGTCACTGCCGTTGTGTCCTTGGGCCTCCCAGTGCCACCCACACTGGTTTAAATGTAAATTAGATATTGGGTTTCACTATGTAAAAGTGCTTTGAGTCACTAGAGAAAAGCGCTATATAAATATAATTGACTTCACTTACTCTGGGGACGGCGTGGCGCGGTTGGAAGAGTGGCCATGCCAGCAACCTGAGGGTTCCTGGTTTGATCCCCACCTTCTACCAACCTAGTCACGTCCGTTGTGTCCTTGAGCAAGACACTTCACCCTTGCTCCTGATGGGTGGTGGTTAGGGCCTTGCATGGCAGCTCCCGCCATCAGTGTGTGAATGGGTGAATGTGGAAATAGTATCAAAGCGCTTTGAGTACCTTGAAGGTAGAAAAGCGCTATACTAGTGTACACTCTTAGAAATAAAAGTGCTAAGTAGAACCATATAAGGTTCTTCGGCTCGTCCTCATAGGAGAACCCTTTTTGGCTCCAGGTAGAACCTTTTTATAAAGGTTCCACCTGGAACCCTTTTGGAGGGTTCTACCTAGAACCCAACATGAAGGGTTATACCTAGAACTGTGTGTGTAAGGTTCCACCTAGAACCCCCCATGAGAGGTTCTACAAAGAACCCACGCAGGGAGTTCCACTAAGAACCCTTTCATGTCTCAAGGGTTTCATCTAGAACCCACACAGGGAGTTCCACTAAGAACCCTTTCGTTTGTCAAGGGTTTCATCTAGAACCCATGCAGGGAGTTCCACTAAGAACCCTTTTATGTTTCAAGGGTTTCATCTAGAACCCATGCAGGGAGTTCCACTAAGAACCCTTTCTTGTTTCAAGGGTTTCATCTAGAACCCACACAGGGAGTTCCACTAAGAACGCTTTTGTATTTCAAGGGTTTCATCTAGAACCCACGCAGGGAGTGCCACTAAGAACCCTTTCGTATTTCAAGGGTTTCATCTAGAACCCACACAGGGAGTTCCACTAAGAACCCTTTCGTTTGTCAAGGGTTTCATCTAGAACCCATGCAGGGAGTTCCACTAAGAACCCTTTTATGTTTCAAGGGTTTCATCTAGAACCCATGCAGGGAGTTCCACTAAGAACCCTTTCTTGTTTCAAGGGTTTCATCTAGAACCCATACAGGGAGTTCCACTAAGAACTCTTTCATGTTTCAAGGGTTTCATCTAGACCTGACACAGGGGGTTCTAAAAACATCCATTTTCAAAGGTTTTCACCGATAACCGTCTTGTCTTCTGAGGGTTCTATAAAGAACCATGTTGTATTCTACAGATCAGTTTAGTTCATATTATATTGTGGTCATTTATCATGTTGACATTGAACAAACATTCAAAACATTTTAATGAGGAAAACATTTATTTAAAGATAGTCCAACAAAACAGGAGAGGCTGTGTAGGTCCCAGGGGAGAACAGGTCAAAAGTCAGCATAGGTCCAGTGGAATCAGCAACATGACAGGCCAGACACATCATGCTGTCCTCAGTAGGTGCATTTGTGTAAATAAATCTCCAGCATGGGTGACATGGCAGAAAGAGACACAAAATAGTTTTAGTTCAATCAATCCAAGGTGCACTTACTGCATTTACTGCACCTTATTGTAAGCTATCTACAAACAATAAAATAATGCATGGTCCAATGAAAAGAATCAGTGTACATACTGTATGTACTAATTGTGACAGTGGAACAGAATCATGAGAAAGTGAGGGAATCCCACAAAGTTTTCACATTGATTTAAATAATGTTGAAATACTTTTCAGTGTTATGTAATAAGTACTCAAAATGTTACGTATTGTAACAATAATGGAAATCTAGAGACGTCACTATGCCAAAATCAAACAAAATGTATTGGTCCAAAATATGTATTAAATAGGGGATATTTTTTTTATCAATATGTACAAACAAAGGGCAGCAGCAGGAATTTGACCATTAACAAGAACATAAAGCATGAAATCCCATGCTGCAACACATCTACTCACTACTCCCCACTTCCGACACAGTTGTATAGTTTCTTCACTGAAATGGGTACAACACTGTGGTCCTTGATCCCCAACACAAATCTTTCAATGAAAATAAGAGTTGTTCTCAGTTCCTTTGGGTACTGGACAGCAAAAACAATATAGAGTGACATTAATGCACTCATAGCATATATGCTGCTGTCCTCAGTCAAAACCTGTATACCATCCAGGTATAGGGTTATCCTTTGTGCCTGCAAAGGGTTCCCCTCGTGTGTGTTATGGAGCATGATTGCTGGAGTAGGCACGCTTGGCTCCTATGCAATAAAAACAGATACATGTCAGTAAATAAAACCTGCTGTGAAAACAGCAAAATGACTCAATGTTGCCATAATATGGATAATGCCAATTCCTAAATCTTGACCTTAAATGCAGTATTTACCTCCAGTAGAGTGTATAGAAAGGATGAGTCCTCTCTTAAAATGGAAGGCAGCAGTAGAATTGCTGCATCCCTAATGAGTCCTGAGGAAATAAAATTATTCTGTAATATTTTTTGTTTTCAGAAATGCAGATTGTGGCTCCTATAGATACACATATAGGCCTAGATACCTCGTCTTACTGCATCGTCCAGGCAGGCATTGATTGCCCTCTGGCAGCAGTCCTTTAAGTCACACATAGATGCTCTTTGAACCATCTTCGTTGCCATTCGATCCAGCTCTGTGACCATTCTGCGATCAGCTTCTACAAGGAATTGCTCCTTCATCTCCCACAGAAGCTGTAAGGAGGGATAAAAAGTGTCATCTCAAAATACTTGATGATCATAAATGAAATAATACACATACAATTAAATATGGTCAATTCAATGCTTGAAGATACCAACTATTTTAGGAAGCTTCAGTGCAGGAAACTTTTTGATGATTTCCTCTGCCTTGGCAGTTGCCATGAAGGTCGTTCAGTATGCATAGGTTCGTCTCATTCTCTCCTTTAAAGAGTTCAGATCTGGGTGTACCTTAAGCATCTATGTAGACATTTCATTGGTATGAGCTTCAATGCTCCTTTCATCCTCTCTACATTCTTCACTCTCCTGAGCCTATATGCATTCAAGAAAAATGACAAGCAATATAGTAAGAGGTAACCATTAAGATGAGGTGTACATGTTTTTTAAAAAGTTATATAATATGGAAGAATCATCCTCTCTGTAACCTTCGTCTTGTGTTATCTTTCTGCTACCACTATGTTGGAGACCAATCTCAAGCCCAGTCTCCCTGCTCCTCCTACCCGCACATTAGTGTGTGCTCAACATGGATGTATTAGATCCATGGTGCTCACCAGCCCATCCATCCCTCCAAAGACGAGCTAGATGGCGACAACGTTAAAGCTCCTTCTAACATTGACAATTTATACTATAATATTTCATTAAAATAACAACTACGATAACCTTTTTAGAATGATTTAAGATTAATTGTACAGATACATTGTAACCTATTTTGTTATGGCAGCTCTCAGCAGAGCTTTGTCAGGTATTGTATTGTTTGACCACAATACAATTTGTTTGTTTGTTTTCTACAAGAAAACGAACAAAACATAACAAGAAACAAATGCTTAGTCCACCTTTTACCATAAAAGTCCTCAGCTAGGGTCAAGCATGCTGAAATAAGATATTATATTTAGCTCACCTTGATTCTCAGAAGTTTCTTCTGTTCTCTCTCCTGTTCTTCTTTGTTCTGTTCTGTTCACAGTAATCACTATTGGTATGTCACACCTGGTTTGTAGGCAGGGAAGACCAGACCATGTGGTGCAATCCATGGGGCAACCAGCTCTTAACTCACACATGACTGCCACTATCATGCCAGCTCTCTGGCCCAACACACCAAACCTTTCCCTTTCCCCTGGGAGACCAGGGTTCAATTCCCAGCATCAACAAACCCTGATGTAGTAGCCTAAAAGTCAGCATTACAGTGGGATTTTTTCATCAGTTAAGGCTTGGCCTCTGACATCAAAGACCGTTGTCTATCAATGAACTTATTTGCAGCTTCACAACTGGACTAAGCCAGTCAGCAGGGTACAGCAGCCATGGGATGAGGCCGATCATGGAAAAGTATGAGGAGGAGACAAATACATGAGTAAAATTGTCTGTAAAATAAGTGTTTAATATTTTTTAAATTGTCTGTCACTAATCCACACATCACCTCAGTATGCATTAACATGGTCGCTGCATCAACCAGGCCTTGAACTCACAACTTCAAACTGTATCCCTAGATCACCTGACTTGTAACAAACTTTCAAAAGCCTTTGTCCAGTGAGTCGTATAGCTCACTTAGATGCCCCAGAAAAAGGGGTTATATCCTTGCTGCAGGGACCACCTTGCTAGTTCTTTGCTGTGTGTCATTTCCTCCTGAAGAAGGGAGTAGTGTAACTAAATTAAATAAACACAATTATAACTGCTGCGCAGCGATGGGTCGGGTCCGGGCGATTTTTGGCAAATTAAGGCAATTCTGAGCAACAAACAGGAGAACAGGACGGCAAGACAGCTGACATTATAATGTTCCTTTTGCACCAGTTGAGGCTAAAATCCACAACAATAGAACCGTAGACTGTGGTCTATCATGCTGAGCTAATTGGCAAGTGACAATTCAACAGTGGCTTCACAAATTGATTAAGCCATTCACTGTTGTGCATGCAGATTTGAAACCACTGTAAATATATCAGTTATCAAGACAAAAGTCTGAAAATACACATATTGCATCTAGACAGAATGGAGATATTGGTAATTTGATTTTTTAATTGATTCGATTTGCTCCATAAGTTAATAACTGATGTTTAATCTATCATGACTCTAAAATGTATATGTTTGCTTCACAAAGACCATCTGGCATTTTCATGAGCTGTCATTACCACATTTGTCAGGGCTTGAACCCAGGTTCTTTGGCACCAAGAACCAGCTCCTAAATCACTGAGCTATTTCTCAAATGGAATCACTAGCCAGACAGCAGTTGTCAAGGCAGATTTCAAAAATGGTCCTCCCAGTCACAGCTAATCTTTGCCTGAGTCAACAAGATTTGCTGATGAAGATCTTGCTTTCTTATAATTAATGGTTGTGGAAATAAATTGGTAACAGAACATTTCAGTTACAGGACTGCCATTATTTGTATGTCTGATCAGAAGGTGTAAGGTATAGACTAGTATGGTGGACCTGATGACTGAAGGGAAAGCAGCCAGCTGGTTAGCTCAGTCACTATTGCCAGTGACTTTAGACTGGGTGGCAGGTGTTCAAATCCCAAGATGGGCAATTATGTTACAGTTTGATCAACAGGATCTGGGGAAGAAGAGTTTGCTTAAAAATAAACAAAACAATTGTATATGAAAAGTATTTGTATCAGTAGTCACAAGGAAATGTATTTTGCACCATTATTGGCAAATGTTATCAGGAAGTATGTCCCTGGTGACACAGGATCTTACCCATGCTTTCAACAATTCCTGAAGAACTCTTTCTTCCAAAAACGGTTCTCTGGATCAAAATAGTTCTTACTGGAACCCGTAGTGTTAGTGAGAACCCTTTTAAAACCAATTATTCAGAAAAGGGGTTTTAAAGGGTTCTCTGGATCAAAATGGTTCTTACTGGAACCATTAGCGTTACCAAGAACCCTTGAAAAACCCTTTCTTTGGGAAAGGGTTTTTCAGAAGCAAATGGTTCCAGTTAGAACCTCAGCCCTTGTAGAAGAACCCTTTTGGAACCCTTATTTCTAAGAGTGTAGCCCATTTACATTCTAAAATGGAATACATTCATTTTTATCCTCAAAATTCTACACACAATAACAATAATGACAATTTGGAGCATATTTTTTTAGAGCTTTTTGCAAATTTGTTAAAAATTGAAAACTAAGAAATCACATATACATAAGTATATTCACAGGGGGACGGCGTGGCGCGGTTGGGAGAGTGGCCGTGCCAGAGACCTGAGGGTTCCTGGTTCGATCCCCAGCTTCTACCAACCTAGTCACGTCCGTTGTGTCCTTGAGCAAGACACTTCACCCTTGCTCCTGATGGGTGGTGGTTAGGACCTTGCATGGCAGCTCCCGCCATCAGTGTGTGAATGTGTGTGTGAATGTGGAAATAGTGTCAAAGCGCTTTGAGTACTTTTAAGGTAGAAAAGCGCTATACAAGTATAACCCATTTACCATTTACAGCCTTTGCTCAATACCATATTTCCCGGCCCATAGGGCGCACCGGATTATAAGGCGCACTGCCGATGAGCAAGTCAGGTCTTTTTTCATACAAAAGGCGAACCGGATTATAAGGCGCATTAAAGGGGAACATTATCACCAGACCTATGTAAGCGTCAATATATACCTTGATGTTGCAGAAAAAAGACTATATATTTTTTTAACCGATTTCCGAACTCTAAATGGGTGAATTTTGGCGAATTAAACGCCTTTCTATTATTCGCTCTCGGAGCGATGACGTCACAACGTGGTGTCATATCGGGAAGCAATCCGCCATTTTCTCAAACACCAAGTCAAATCAGCTCTGTTATTTTCCGTTTTTTCGACTGTTTTCCGTACCTTGGAGACATCATGCCTCGTCGGTGTGTTGTCGGAGGGTGTAACAACACGAACAGGGACGGATTCAAGTTGCACCAGTGGCCCAAAGGTGTGAAAATGGCAAGAAATTGGACGTTGTTCCGCACACTTTACCGACGAAAGCTATGCTACGACAGAGATGGCAAGAATGTGTGGATATCCTGCGACACTCAAAACAGATGCATTTCCAACTGGACTGGACAGATCAGCTTTCAGGAAAAGAGAACGGATGAGGGTATGTCTACAGAATATATTAATTGATAAAAATTGGGCTGTCCGCAGTCTCAAAGTGCATGTTGTTGCCAAATGTATTTCATATGCTGTAAACCTAGTTCATAGTTGTTAGTTTCCTTTAATGCCAAACAAACACATACCAATCGTTGGTTAGAAGGCAATCGCCGAATTCGTCCTCGCTTTCTCCCGTGTCGCTGGCTGTCGTGTCGTTTTCGTCGGTTTCGCTTGCATACGGTTCAAACCGATATGGCTCAATACCTTCAGTTTCTTCTTCAATTTCGTTTTCGCTACCTGCCTCCACACTACAACCATCCGTTTCAATACATGCGTAATCTGTTGAATCGCTTAAGCCGCTGAAATCCGAGTCTGAATCCGAGCTAATGTCGCTATACCTTGCTATGCGCCATGTTTGTTTGTATGGGCATCACTGTGTGACGTCACAGGAAAATGGACGGGTGTATATAACGATGGTTAAAATCAGGCACTTTGAAGCTTTTTTTAGGGATATTGCGTGATGGGTAAAATTTTGAAAAAAACTTCGAAAAATAAAATAAGCCACTGGGAACTGATTTTTAATGGTTTTAACCCTTCTGAAATTGTGATAATGTTCCCCTTTAAAGGAGTCATTTACGTTTTTCTAAATGTAAAAGACTTCCTTGTGGTCTACATAACATGTAATGGGGGTTATTTGGTCAAAATGTTGCATAGATGATGTTTTACACATCATTTTCAAGTCACTTTCTGACAGTCTTTTCAGGATGCGCCGTTTTGTGGGCGGTCTTATTTACGTGCCTCCACTTGGACAGTGTCTTCTCCCCGTCATCTTTGTTGTAGCGGTGTAGCGTGCAAGGACGGGAGTGGAAGAAGTTGTCAAAAGATGGCGCTAACTGTTTTAATGACATTCAGACTTTACTTCAATCAATAACGGAGCAGCATCTCCTCATCCGTGGCTCACTAGTGCAACAACAACGCCCGAAATGTGTCCTGTGACAAACCGTCCGACCGGATCTCTCTAATAACTAAAGTTCTGTGGGTGATCACAACACTGGTAGTTTTTAGCGCTTCCGAGGCGAGATGTAAGTTATAACTTTACACTAATTTATAATAGAAATGGCAACAGCAGAGGATGAATGTCCCATAACAAGAAGATAGAGAAAAAGAAGAAGCTTATCGACTGTACCATTTGTGTTTCATCTGACCACAGAACTTTCCTCCAAAAGGTCTTATCTTTGTCCATGTGATGTGAGATGAAACAAAAATGGAGCTGTTTGGCCACAATACCCAGCAATATGTTTGGAGGAGAAAAGGTGAGGCCTTTAATCCCAGGAACACCATGTCTACCGTCAAGCATGGTGGTGGTAGTATTATGCTCTGGGCCTGTTTTGCTGCCAATGGAATTGGTGCTTTACAGAGAGTAAATGGGACAATGAAGATTACCTCCAAATTCTTCAGGACAAGCTAAAATCATCAGTCCAGAGGTTGGGTCTTGGGCGCAGTTGGGTGTTCCAACAGGACAATGACCCCAAACACATGTCAACATTGGTAAAGGAATGGCTAAATCAGGCTAGAATTAAGGTTTTAGAATGGCCTTCCCAAAGTCCTGACCTAAACATGTGGACAATGCTGAAGAAACAAGTCCATGTCAGAAAACCAACACATTTAGCTGAACTGCACCAATTTTGTCCAAGAGGAGTGGTCACTAGAAGCTTGCCAGAAGCTTGTGGATGGCTACCAAAAGCGCCTTATTGCAGTGAAATGTGCCAAGGGACATGTAAGCAAATATTAACATTGCTGTATGTATACTTTTGACCCAGCACATTTGCTCACATTTTCAGTAGACCCATAATAAATTCATAAAAGAAGCAAACTTCATGAATGTTTTTTGTGACCAACAAGTATGTGCTCCAATCACTCTATCACTAACAAATAAGAGTTGTAGAAATGATTGGAAACTCAAGACAGCCATGACATTATGTTCTTTACAAGTGTATGTACACTTTTGATCGCGACTGTATGTGTGATTGGTTGTTTGTCTGTATGTGCACTGTGATTGGCTGATGACCAGTCCAGTCTGCCCTTTGCTGTATTTCATCTTGGGATAGGCTCCAGACCCTGAGTAAGATAAGCTGTAGATAATGGATGTTTATAAGCATGTACAGTATGTATAAAACAGTGACGTGCGGTGAGGTTGATGGCTGGTGAGGCACTGACTTCATCACAGTCAGATTTACAAACATATGAACCCTAAAGAGTATCTTATTCACCATTTGATTGGCAGCAGTTAACGGGGTATGTTTAAAAGCTCATACCAGCATTCTTCCCTGCTTGGCACTCAGCATCAAGGGTTGGAATTGGGGGTTAAATCACCAAAAATGATTCCCGGGTGCGGCGCCGCTGCTGCCCACTGCTCCCCTCACCTCCCAGGGGGTGATCAAGGTGATGGGTCAAATGCAGAGGACACATTTCACCACACCTAGTGTGTGTGTGTGACCATCATTGGTACTTTAACTTAACTTTAACTTTACACATACAAACTGTAGCACACAAAAAAGCACATTTAATAAAAAAAACATTATTATGGTCTTACCTTTACTTATAAATGAAGTCCATGCGCCGCTCCTTTTGAACAAAAGCATCGATAACTTGTTTATAGAAGTCTTCCTTATCTTTCTTCAGTTTTAAAAGTCTCTCTGTCTCGATAGAGATCTTCCTTTAATTATTACCTCCTGCTTCGATTGAAAGTCCAGTTTAGAAAACTGTTTTATTTTAGATATGTAATCCTCCATGTTAAAAGTCCAGGCAAGAGGAAAAAATAAACGATCGCTGCTAACTGTTGCTGCTTGTTGTCACTTCTTCTGCAGCCAAGTAGTCGCAAGAATGATCTCTGGGATCACTAGCGCCCTCTACCACCAGGAGGCAGGATTACTGCGAGCCTCACCCAGTGCGTCTTCGCAGCCGTTTTGTGATTGCTCAGCACAAGAAATACGTTACACACATACAGTTGTTGACAAAATACACTGTACATTATATACCTCAGCTAACTAAACTATGGAAATGTATAATATAATTCATATAGCAATACGGTCTCACTGCACATCAGACCAGGAGTTAGCCGAGTCATTGCGCAATCCATGGCGAGGCTCAACTGGCTTGTGACTCACCGCAAGTCTCTTCTCAGTATTTGAACGGCAAATGTGAAAATTCAGCGATTTTGAATAAAAATAATCTAAAGCTGGTGACATTAAATGGAAAATAACTTTATAGTATAATCACTGGATACATATAACAATTTAATGAATTTTTTTTTCGTTTTACATTTTTCTTTCTTTCCTCGTGAGGCCCCGCCTCACCTGCCTCCCCTGACTGCACGTCACTGGTATAAAACATGTTTAGCATTAGGTGGATGATTTGTGATGATGATGATGATGCCCTTCATCTCACATTACTTACTGCCATGTATTTTTACACATCTGTGAGTCATCAATATTCCGCGTGTGTTCCAGCATGCTCGCTAGGAATGGTGTGTCAGGTTTTTTTTTCCTCTTAAAATGAGCCAATCACTGCTGTGACATCACTTTCTGTCACGGCCTCACCTGTCGATAAACAATGTGCCACCTGTCAACAACGCTTTTACTCTGTGTTAACAGACGCCACCAAGCGCGTTCCAAACATACCAGCCACGCTTAACGTCGTCCTTCACTCGGCTTGCACTTACTCGTTGAAGGAAATGGTGACACGGGATAATTGATTTGTGAAAACTTGCAAAGTGGGTTGCTTATATTTTTCATGAAACTTTATGATATTGTTATTGTGACAAACAGGCTATTATTGATGGATAGTTTAGCTAAAAGGGTGAAATAGAAGTAAAACATATTTTATAATTCCTGATATAGAAAGTGTATGAATGCACAATAGAAAAACAAAGTGGCGATATTTTCAGTTTTGCTTTAAAGTGGAACATTATCACAATTTCAGAATGGTTAAAACCATTAAAAATCAGTTCCCAGTGGCTTATTTTATTTTTCGAATTTTTTTTCAAAATTTTACCCATCACGCAATATCCTTAAAAAAAGCTTCAAAGTGCCTGATTTTAACCATCGTTATAAACACCCGTCCATTTTCCTGTGACGTCACATAGTGATGCCAATACAAACAAACATGGCGGGTAGAACCGCAAGCTATAGCGACATTAGCTCGGATTCAGACTCGGAGTTCAGCGGCTTAAGCGATTCAACAGATTACGCATGTATTGAAACGGATGGTTGTAGTGTGGAGGCAGGTAGCGAGAACGAAATTGAAGAAGAAACTGAAGCTATTGAGCCATATCGGTTTGAACCGTATGCAAGCGAAACCGACGAAAACGACACGACAGCCAGCGACACGGGAGAAAGCGAGGACGAATTCGGCGATCGCCTTCTAACCAACGATTGGTATGTGTTTGTTTGGCATTAAAGGAAACTAACAACTATGAACTAGGTTTACAGCATTTGAAATACATTTGGCAACAACATGCACTTTGAGAGTGCAGACAGCCCATTTCAGGCGTGCTAAGAACATATATTTTTCCCCGATTTCAGCGCTCAGGTTAACCATACCTAAATAGACACAAAATACTGCATTACACAAGACTACCCGAATGTACTCGAATGATTGAAAAAAATAAATGTTTTTAAGCTAAATTATTGGTAAACACAGTTCATGTACAATAATTCACGTAAAACCGCGAGTAATGAATACAGTTTTCATCAATTAATATATTCTGTAGACATACCCTCATCCGCTCTCTTTTCCTGAAAGCTGATCTGTCCAGTTTTGGAGTTGATGTCAGCAGGCCAGGGAAGCTAGGGTCAATATTCTTCTCTTGATCATCTTCGGTGGCATAAGGGACGGTTGCCATCTCTGTCGTAGCATAGCTTTCGTCGGTAAAGTGTGCGGAACAAACGACTGACCATTTTGTCGGCTTTCCCCACACCCTCGTATTTTGAACAAATTTCGTCCAATTTCTTGCCACTTTCGCATCTTTGGGCCACTGGTGCAACTTGAATCCGTCCCTGTTCCTGTTGTTGCACCCTCCGACAACACACCGACGAAAGTGAGAAAATGGCGGATTGCTTCCCGATGTGACGTCACAGCGGCGTTTCATTCGCCGAAATTCACCCATTTAGAGTTCGGAAATCGGTTAAAAAAATATATGGTTTTTTTTCTGCAACATCAAGGTATATATTGACGCTTACATAGGTCTGGTGATAATGTTCCCCTTTAAACCAGTGTTTCTTAACCAGTGGGTCCCAGAACCAGAAGACCTGTTTTTGGCCTGCTAGCGTCCCCCAGAGCACCGCCAAAAATATCTGTTTTTCAGCTGTGGTGCGTATGGGCGGCAGCAGCACTTGATTGTAATACACGTATCCAACACTTGTGGCAGTAATGTCAAACTCAACACAAACACAAGAAGTCTGGCGCTAAATGGTAAATGGGTTATACTTGTATAGCGCTTTTCTACCTTCAAGGTACTCAAAGCGCTTTGACACTATTTCCACATTCACCCATTCACACACACATTCACACACTGATGGCGGGAGCTGCCATGCAAGGCCCTAACCACCACCCATCAGGAGCAAGGGTGAGGTGTCTCTCAAGGACACAATGAACGTGACTAGGTTGGTACACTGCAAAAAGTCAGTGTTCAAAAACAAGGAAAACAAATACAAAAATTTGAGGTATTTTACTTGAACTAAGCAAAATTATCTGCCAATACAACAAGAACATTTGGCTTGTCAAGACTTTCCAAAACAAGTAAAATTAGCTAACCTCAATGAACCCCAAAATACCTTAAAATAAGTATATTCTCACTAATAACAAGTGCACTTTTCTTGGTAGAAGAAAAGGGACCTTTTTGCTCAATATGTTGAAAAATATTCTTAAATATAGTAAATGCTAGTGCCATTATCTTGACATAATGATATGCGCTCGGCATTACATTTCTTGAAACCAGCAAACTTATACTAAAAACTAATTTATTGTTCTTAATGGAAAGGCAACCGCTTGTTACTCTCGGGGTCTACTAGCCGCTCAGGCAAATCATATTGTCTAAAAATGCATTTTTCCATCGATAACATGACATCATCGCGCCAAGTGCATGCTCTTTCAATCAATTTGTGCGCAATTTTTTTTAGATTGTAATTTTGAAGAATTTATCTGAATGTGCATGAACTATTTCTGTTAAAAATTGTTTGAAATGTCACATATTAAATGTTTCAATATTAACTGTCAGTTTACTGTACTGTGCCGACTGTACTACTATATGAGTATGTATTTTCTATTGTTGCATTGAAAATAAAACAGCAAAGTCCATTTGGCTGTCATCTGTTTTAATTATGAGACACAATTGTGTCAAAGTCATGATTTTTTATTTCATGCTTGAAATAAGAAATTATTACTTTAAAAAAGTAATTTTATACTTGTGAGTGTTGATGACACAGCTTTGCAACACTTGATATTCTAGTTTCAAGCATGTTTTACTCAACCTAGGTCATAAAATCTCAGCAACAAGCTGTAATATCTTACTGAGATCATTTAGGACCAAAACACTTAAAACAAGTAAAATATTCTAACATAAAATTTGCTTAGTGAGAAGAATTATCTTATCAGACACAAAATAAGCAAATATCACCCTTATTTGAGATATTTAATCTTACTTAGATTTAACTTTTTGGAGTGTAGAAGCTGGGGATCGAATCAGGAACCCTCAGGTTGCTGGCACGGCCATTCTTTCAACCGCGCCACGCCGTCCCCTATGTATGTACCTTTCAGCATTAATGGTGCCTTCACAAATGTGTAAGTTACCCATGACTTGGGCACTAATACACCCCCATACCATCACACATGCTGGCTTTTCAACTTTGCGCATAGAACAGTCCAATTTGTTATTTTCCTCTTTGTTCGGGAGGACACGACGGCCACAGTTTCCAAAAACAATTTGAAATGTGGACTCGTCAGACCACAGAACACTTTCCCACTTTGCATCAGTCCATCTTAGATGAGCTCGGGCCCAGCGAAGCCGAGGGCGTTTCTGGGTGTTGTTGATAAATGACTTTCGCTTTGCATCGTAGAGTTTTAACTTGCACTTACAGGTGGCTTGGCATTGTCTTGCTGAAATAAGCAGCGGCGTCCGTGATAACGTTGCTTGGATGGCAACATGGTAAATGGGTTATACTTGTATGGCGCTTTTCTACCTTCAAGGTACTCAAAACTCTTTGACACTATTTCCACATTCACCCATTCACACACACATTCACACACTGATGGCGGGAGCTGCCATGCAAGGCCCTAACCACCACCCATCAGGAGCAAGGGTGAAGTGTCTTGCTCAAGGACACAACGGACGTGACGAGGTTGGTAGAAGGTGGGGATCGAACCAGTCCCCATAAAGTCATAAGGAAGTTTCTTATGCGCAAATGTATGACTAAAATAAAGGAGCTGTATTTGTTTTGTTTAAGAAACATATTATTATCAATTTAGTTAGAATGTATTTATTTCAGTAATTTTATGAATATGTATATTTCATCAGAGTCCCTTCTTTGCAGTATATTTGATTTGTATTTAACTTTGTAGTCAGCCTGACCTAAGCCTTGATAATTAACACACTGTTTCATATCATTTGGCAAGGTTTAGCCTGTTATACTTAACTGTAAGTTTGGTTACATATAATTATTGGGTATGATTAAAATCAAAAGTAAGATGACTATTTAAGTGTAAATATTTAAGTGGGCCCTCTGTAGTGGAAATTTTGGGCTACAAGGTCAAAAAAGTTTAGAACCGCTGCCTTTAAAGCAGTGTTCATCAACTACTAGTGTGCCGCGGCACACTAGTGTGCCGTGAATTACAGTCTGGTGTGCTGTGGGAGATTATGTAATTTCACCTAATTGGGTTAAAAATATTTTTTGCACACAAGTAATTATATACCGTAGATAATGTGTCAGAGTAACCATGTTATACTCGTCCATATCAGTAGGTGAGCAGGTAGCTAATTGCTTTGTAGATGTGCGTTATCGAATCAATTTTAAACTCCTTTTATTTGTTTTTAAATGTCTAAACAACCTCGCGCCAACCTATCTCTTCGACCTCCTTCAGCCTTACTGTCCCACCCGATCCTTAAGATCAGCCGATCAGCTGCTGTTGACGGTCCCTGACACAAGGCTGAAGCTTAGAGGTGACAGAGCTTTCGCCATTGCTGCTCCCAAGCTCTAGAACGACCTACCTCTGAGTGTTAGACAAGCCTCCTCTCTTCCTGTTTTTAAATCTCTCTTAAAAACATACTTTTATTCCATGGCTTTTAACACTGAGTGATATCCATCCTGCAATGGCGCCCCATAATACACCTGCTGTGAACCTGTTTTTATGTTTTTATTTATTCTATTTTATTTATTTATTTTTTATCGTGTTCTGTTTGTGTTGTGTTGTGTTTGCTCGGTACTCGTATTATCTTTTAACCTGCCCATTGTACAGCACTTTGGCTACCCCTGTGGTAAATTTTAAATGTGCTTTATAAATAAAGTTGATTTGATTTGATTTGATTTAGATGTCGGGAACACGTCGTGTCATGATCACAATATGCAGACGACAGTGGGAAGCAGTGTGCAGGTAAAAAAGTGTCTTATGCTTAAACCAAAAATAAACAAAAGGCGAGCGCCGCTTTGAAAAGGCATTGAAGCTTAGGGATGACTATGCAAAACTAAACTAAAACTGAACTGGCTGCGAAGTAAACAAAACACAAAATGCTGGACGACAGCAAAGACTTACTGTGTGGAGCGGAGACGGCGTCCACAAAGTACATCCGCACATGACATGATAATCGACAATGTCCCCACAAACAAGGAAAGCGTCCGCACAACTTAAATAGTCTGGATTGCGAAAACAAAGCAGGTGTGGAGAATAGCGTTCAAGGAAGACATGAAACTGCAACAGGAAAATACCAACTACGGTAAACAGGAAAAAACACCAAAATAGGAGCGCAAAACAAGAACTAAAACACTACACACAGGAAAACAGCAAAAAAGTCCAAATAAGTCAGGGTGTGATGTGACAGGGGGTGACAGTACACCTACTTTGAGACAAGAGCTATAGTGATGCATGCTTGGTTACACTTTAAATTAATATCCAACAATTGCGAGAACGACTTTTTATTGTCAATATCGGCTACTGAGTTTCGTTTTTTAATGATTTCTGCTGGTGGTGTGCCTCAGGATTTTTTCAATGAAAAAAATGTGCCTTGGCTCAAAAAAGGTTTAGAACCGCTGCCTTAAACTATACCTATTGTATTGGATCTCGGGTGTACAGATGGGTGTATTTTATTAATTGATTTCTTGTTTTTGTTGCGGATCCCATAATTCTCACCATGCCTTTTTTTGCAACTCATTGATTCCATTTTATGGATATGATTTATTCCTGCTGTTACAAGGAGAGAGGAAAATCCATACTGATGCTCCATTGTGTGTCCTTGCGCTGCAGGTGCATTCAACGATGGGGATATCATCTATGTTGAGGGGACCCAGTGAGGGACATGGAGATCATCCACGAGGAGCCGAGCCTAAAGGACGAAGAGATGATGGTCCCTATTATTGACAAGCTGGAGAAGACGGCCATTAGAGGCGACGACAAGAACCTCAAACTAAATATGTGAGTCAGTGTCTCAGCAGGCTCTTTGCTCCCCCCTCAGACTCCCGTCTATCAGCCCCCCCATGCAGCACAGCACAAATAATAACCCTCCCACACATGCACACACTCTCTCTCTCTCTCTCACTCACACACACACACACACACACACACACACACACACACACACACACACACACACACACACACACACACACACACACACACACATTCATGTACTTCTTACCTTCTTGGGACCTGCGAAGAATGCCTACCTCTTTAGGACCACCCTTTCTAGATACATAAAGATGTGTATTTACGACATTAATAATATATGCATACTATGCCAATATAAATAAGCTTGTTGTGAAAAATTAGTTGGAATTTCACAAGAAAAAGGTCACAATTTCACAAGAACCGCAGCACTATAATAAAAGTCGCAATTTTACACAGCGCAAGTCAAAATTTTACAAGAAAAACTGAACATTTGTACAATATTATGATAAAAGTTGGAATTTTACCCAATAACAGTCGCAATTTTACAAGAAAAGCTTAAAATGTTGGCAATTTTATCAAAAGAGTCGTAATTTTACTCGACAAAAGTCCCCCTTTTTTTAAAGAACATTTTAAAATGTTGGCAATATTATAGTAATAATCTGAATTTTACTTGCCATTACCATGACAAAGTCATCATTTTACTCAAAACATTTTACAAGAACAACAAAAACATTGGCAATGTTGTGATGAAAGTCAGAATTTTATATGACAAATGTCACCATTTTGCATTAAAAAGTAATCGTTTTACATAAAAAAGTCATCATTTTACGAGACAATATTGCAATATTACAGAAAAGAGAAAGAATATGAGAAATTGTTCCCAATTTTATAAGAAAAAAGTCGACACATTGTGAGAAAAAGACTGCTTTTAGTTAATTTATATATATATATATATATATATATTTTTATTTTTTATTTTTTTGTAGTTGGTTATTTACTTCAAGTTATTACAGCATGTCTCTATATACATATTCTATTATTTAAATGTTTTTTATTTTGGCCAAAGGGGGCACATTTCAATTTCTTACACACACTTATTACATATGTTGGCCAGAGAGGGAGCACTTTTAAAAGCGACACACCGTCAATTTGAAAAATCCCTCCTTTTTGGGACCACCCTCATTTTGATAGATGTCACCAGCAGGGGCGCAAATGAGACTTTCTCTATTAGATGCAATGTTATTGGGACCATGATTTATGTCATCACTTGTTCACACCTCCTCATATGGAAGCTACTTTTCCTTCTTCATGTCTCAAGAAAGGTAGAAATACAAGAACACACAAACACACATTCTTGTATTTAATACATTCTTGAGACCTCCGAAATGCCTCCCTCTTTAGGACCACCCTTTCTAGATATATAAAGATGTGTATTTACAACATTAATAATATAAACATACTATGTAAATATAAAAAAACTTGTTGTGAAAATGAGTTGGAATTTCACAAGAAAAACTTTGAATTTTGGCAGTATTATAGTCGTAATTTTACTCAACAAAAGTTACCATTTTATAAGAAAACTTTAAAATGTTGGCAATATTATGATAATCATTAGAATTTTACTTGGCAAAATGATGACAAAATTAATCATTTTACTCAAAGAATGTCACTGTTTTACAAGAACAACAAAAAAAATTGGCAATATTGTGATAAAAGTCTGAATTTTATACGACAAATGTCACCATTTTGCATTAAAAAGTAATAATTTGACACAAAAAAATTAATAATCTGACATAAAAAAAATTGATGTTTTTACGAGAACATATTGCAATATTACAGAAACAGAAAGAATATGAGAAATTGTTCCCAATTTTATAAGAAAAAAGTCGACACATTGTGAGCAAAAGACTGCTTTTAGTAAAATTATCTTTTTTTTTGTAATTGTTTTTTAATCTTAATTATTTACTACAAGTTATTACTGTATGTCTCTATGTACATATTTATTTATTTTTTTGTAAATTTTGGCCAAAGAGGGCGCATTTCAATTTCTTACACACACTTGTTATTTCATATGTTGACCAGAGGGGGAGCACTTTTAAAACAGACACACCGTCAATTAGAAAAATCCTTCCTTTTTGGGACCACCCTCATTTTGATAGATGTCACCAGCAGGGCTGCAAATGAGACATTCTCTATTAGATGCAATGTTATTGAGACCATGATTTATGTCATCACTTGTTCACACCTCCTCATATGGAAGATACTTTTCCTTCTTCATGTCTCAAGAAGGATAGAAATACAAAAACACACATTCTTGTATTTAATACCTTCTTGAGACCTCCGAAAAAATGCCTCCCTCTTTAGGACCACCCTTTCTAGATATATAAAGATGTGTATTTACAACATTAATAATATATACATACTATGTAAATATAAAAAAACTTGTTGTGAAAAATGAGTTGGAATTTCACAAGAAAAACGTTGAATTTTGGCAGTATTATAGTCGTAATTTTACTCAACAAAAGTCACCATTTTATAAGAAAACTTTAAAATGTTGGCAATATTATAATAATCCTGAGAATTTTACTTGGCAAAATTATGACAAAAGTAATCATTTTACTCAAAGAATGTCACTGTTTTACAAGAACAACTACACAAAATGGCAATATTGTGATAAAAGTCAGAATTTTATACGACAAATGTCACCATTTTGCATTAAAAAGTAATAATTTTACATAAAAGAAAGTAATAATTTGACATAAAAAAGTGATGTTTTTATGAGAAAATATTGCAATATTACAGAAACAGAAAGAATATGAGAAATTGTTCCCAATTTGATAAGAAAAAAGTCGACACATTGTGACTGCTTTTAGTAAATTTTGTATTTTTTTGTTTTTTGTAATTGTTTTTTAATCTTAATTATTTACTACAAGTTATTACAGTATGTCTCTATGTACATATTTATTTTATTTTTTGTAAATTTTGGCCAAAGAGGGCGCATTTCAATTTCTTACACACACTTGTTGTTTCATATGTTGACCAGAGGGGAAGCACTTTTAAAACCGACACAAAGTCTATTAGAAAAATCCCTCCTTTTTGGGACCACCATCATTTTGATAAATGTCACCAGCAGGGCTGCAAATGAGACATTCTCTATTAGATGCAATGTTATTGAGACCATGATTTATGTCATCACTTGTTCACACCTAATATGGAAGATACTTTTCCTTCTTCATGTCTCAAGAAGGGTACAAATACAAGAACACACACACACACACACACACACACACACACACACACACACACACACACACACACACACACACACACACACAGCACAAGAAGAAAAAAAGTGTGTTTTTCTTAATCTCGACGCAATAGGTCCCCCCCCTCCGTCGCCCCCTCGGCCCATTTTCTCTCTTTCCGAGATTGAAAGTGATCAGGGGTCAGAGGTTTGCTGCTGTAGAAATCATTAATAGAGAGTTACTTATTCAGTAGACGACCCCAGGTCATTGCTCGGGGCTAATGAAAGTGTTTCCACACCGCTCTTTTTTTTTTTAATCTGAAGTAATACTGAAATCATGGCACCGGTTTACAGGAAACCTGCTGCAGCTTCAGTCAGGCCTTGCATGTCTGAATAAAATGTCAACCTTAGAGATCTTTCTTCATACTTCAAACATTTATTTTTTAGCAATAGGTTAATCACAGGGTTGCCGTTAAATCTAATTATTCACAAGTAAAATAGTATAGATAATAGAAGTGTGGGGGAACATAAAGGCATTGTATCAACTACAGAAAAGAGCTATAAGCAGATTGTCTAGAACACACTAACGTAATATTTATTAATTCTGGTTTGTTGAAACTACAGGAGCTGGACGTTATGTGTTATGTTTAAGGGCTAAAAGTAAAATCTTACCAGCAAATTGACAAAATATGTTTGTCATCATCTTCTGAGAATGAAGAGCATAGAAGAAAAGGTCATTTCAAACATCAGTATTCAAGGACAACTTTAAAACAAATGTGTATATCAGTGGTGGGGGTTAAACTATGGAATCCTCTTTACAATGAGATAAAAGATTGTAGAAATATATTCCAATTGAAAAAAAATATATAAAGACAGAACAATAAGATCACATGGACAGCCGTAAGTGTCTACATTTTGCTTTATATTTATTATTTGACTTATTTTTCGTCTGGTTTTGTATCATCCCGTGAGGTGTAATTATTTTTTTTGTTCGGTTTGTACTTCTTGAAGTTTTGCACTTGTTTTTTTTTTGGGTGTCTTTTGTTTGTTTTCATTATATTTGGATGTATTTGTTTAGTTTGTATGCTTGTGAATCTGGGCTATCCATTAAGTAAGATTACCGTATTTTTCGGAGTATAAGTCGCCCCGGAGTATAAGTCGCACCGGCCGAAAATGCATAATAAAGAAGGAAAAAAACATATATACCGTATTTTCCGCACTATTAGCCGCACCTAAAAACCACAAATTTACTCAAAAGCTGACAGTGCGGCTTTTAACCCGGTGCGCTTTATATATGGATTAATATTAAGATTCATTTTCATAAAGTGTCGGTCTCGCAACTACGGTAAACAGCCGCCATCTTTTTTCCCCGTAGAAGAGGAAGTGCTTCTTCTTCTACGCAAGCAACCGCCAAGGTAAGCACCCGCCCCCATAGAACAGGAAGCGCTCCTTCTTCTACTGTAAGCAACCACCCGCCCGCGTAGTAGAAGAAAAAGCGCTCGGATATTACCGTACGTTTCATTTCCTTTGTGTGTTTACATCTGTAAAGACCACAAAATGGCTCCTACTAAGCGACAGGGATCCGGTTCATGAAAAGACGCAATCTCTCCATCCGCACACGGATTACTATTTCACAGCAACTGCCTAAAGACTTTCAAGAAAAGCTGGCTACTTTCCGTGCATATTGTAAAAACAAGATAGCTGAAAAAAAGATCCGGCCAGAGAACATTATCAACATGGACTAGGTTCCACTGACTTTTGATATTCCTGTGAACCGCACTGTGGATACAACGGGAGCACGTGCGGTGAATATTCGCACCACAGGGAATGAGAAGTCATCCTTCACTGTGGTTCTAGCTTGCCATGCTAATGGCCAGAAACTTCCACCCATGGTGATATTCAAAAGGAAGACCTTGCCAAAAGAGACCTTTCCAGCCGGCGTCATCATAAAAGCTAACTCGAAGGGATGGATGAAGAAAAGATGAGCGAGTGGTTAAGGTAAGTTTAAGTTTACGCGAAGAGGCCGGGTGGCTTTTTTCACGCAGCTCCGTCCATGTTGATATACGATTCCATGCGCGCCCACATCACGCTGGTTTTAATATATTATTAAAGTTTGACTGACCTATTTGACTGTTTTTTTGACATTCCTTTAGCGCAGTTAGATGCGGCTTACAACACGGGGCGGCTTATAGGTGGACAAAGTTTTGAAATATGCCGTTCATTGAAGGCGCGGCTTATAACCCAGGGCGCCTTATGGTGCGGAAAATACGGTAAGTCGCATTTTTTGGGGAAATGTATTTGATAAAACCCAACACCAAGAATAGACATTTGAAAGGCAATTTAAAATAAATAAAGAATAGTGAACAACAGGCTGAATAAGTGTACTTTATATGACGCATAAATAACCAAATGAGAAGGTGCCTGGTATGTTAACGTAACATATTATGGTAAAAGTCATTCAAATAACTATAACATATAGAACATGCTATACGTTTACCAAACAATCTGTCACTCCTAATCGCTAAATCCCATGTAATCTTATACGTCTAGTCCATGGGTCGGCAACCCAAAATGTTGAAAGAGCCATATTGGACCAAAAATACAAAAACAAATCTGTCTGGAGCCGCAAAAAAATAAAAGCCTTATTACATACAAATAGTGTGTCATGAGATATAAATTGAATTAAGAGGACTTAAAGGAAACTAAATGACCTCAAATATACCTACAAATGAGGCATAATGATGCAATATGTACATATAGCTAGCCTAAATAGCATGTTAGCATCGATTAGCTTGCAGTCATGCAGTGACCAAATATGTCTGATTAGCACTCCAACAAGTCAATAACATCAACAAAACTCACCTTTCATGCACAACGTTAAAAGTTTGGTGGACAAAATGAGACAGGAAAAGAAGTGGCAAAAAACACGTCCTAGAAAGTCGGAGAAAGTTATACATGTAAACAAACTACGGTGAGTTCAAGGACCGCCAAAATTAGTAGGACAAAAAGGAGCTCGCCAAATACTCTAATCAGTGAAGCATGTTTAATATAAACAGTGTGCTTTGTAACAATTAGGGAGGTTTGTGTCATGTTTGTCCTCCTTCAGAAACCATATTAAAACAATAAAATAGATTTTTTTCCCCCCTCATCTTTTTCCATTTTTCATACATTTTTGAAAAAGCTCCAGAGAGCCACTAGGGCGGCGCTAAAGAGCCTCATGAGGCTCTAGAGCCGCGGGTTGCCGACCTCTGGTCTAATCTCTTACGTGAATGAGCTAAATAATATTATTTGATATTTTACGGTAATGTGTTAATAATTTCACACATAAGTCGCTCCTATGAAAAAAACTGCGACTTATAGTCCGAAAAATACGGTACTTATTATGTTGAAGGGGGCAGGAAATATACGAGTTTCTTCATCCTGTTCCCTTTCAAGCATAGGTGTGTAAAAATGTATTTAGCTGCTAAAGTTTAATTGTCTATTGATCAAAAAAGCACATCAATGAAGGAGATAAATAAAAAATGAATGAATGAATTGATTTTTAATCTGTATAATCCTTTTTCTAAAAATATATTATATATAAACATAATGTTCATGTTAACTTTTATTTATTTTTTTCCCAACTCTTTTTAGGAACCTTTTCAATCAAACAGAAAAGAGTGCAAGTCGAAACTACAATTTTTAAGTCAGTGAATTCTTCACACCCCTTCCCTTGACCCGCCCACCCACCCCACTCAGGTCAAACCAACAAGGGACATATGGCACAGGCCTACAACAAATAAGACAACAAAAACATACACATTCACACACACACACTCGTACAAAGCCAGAGACAGACATTAGAGGCTGAAAAAAAAAAAATATAGAAATAAAAAAATAAAACAAAAAAAATAAAAATAAAGGGAGATTATTCCTCATCTGCGTCTGGGGATAAGTCAAGAGAGCTGACATACAGCAAGAACTGACTCCATGAGCTTTGTAACGCTTGAGCGGAGCCTTTTAGCTTTTAACTTTTATTTTTAAATAAGTACCACATTTTCCGCACTATAAGGCGCACCGGATTATAAGGCGCAATTTCAATGAATGGCCTATTTTAAAACTTTGTTCATATATAAGGCGCACCGCATTATAAGGCGCACAGAATAGACGCTACAGTAGAGGCTGGGGTTACGTTATGCCAGTGTTTTTCAACCTTTTTTGAGCCAAGGCACATTTTTTGCTTTGAAAAAATGCGGAGGCACACCACCAGCAGAAATCATTAAAAAACGAAACTCAGTTTAAAGTAAAGAGTGGTTGTCGCAATTGTTGGATATGACTTTAAACCATAACCAACCATGCATCACTATAGTTCTTGTCTCAAAGTAGGTGTACTGTCACCACCTGTCACATCACGTCGTGACTTATTTGGAGTTTTTTGCTGTTTTCCTGTGTGTAGTGTTTTAGTTCTTGTCTTGCGCTCCTATTTTGGTGGCTTTTTCTCTTTTTTTGGTGTTTTCCTGTCGCAGTTTCATGTCTTCCTTTGAGCGATATTTCCCGCATAAACTTTGTTTTTATCCTTCTTTGTGGGGACATTGTCGATAGCCATGTCATGTTCGGATGTACATTGTGGACGCCATCTTTGCTCCACAGTAAGTCTTTGCTGTCGTCCAGCATTCTGGTTTTGTTTACTTTGTAGCCAGTTCAGTTTTAGTTTCGTTCCGCATAGCCTTCCCTAAGCTTCAATGCCTTTTCTTAGGGGCACTTACCTTTTGTTTATTTTTTTGTTTAAGCATTAAATAAATTTTTACCTGCACACTGCCTCCTGCTGTTTCCCACATCTACAAAGCAATTAGCTACCTGCTGCCACCTACTGATATGGAAGAGTATTACACGGTTACTCTGCCAAGCTCTAGACAGCACCGACACGCAACCATAACACATAATTTGCAGACTATAATTACTGGTTTGCAAAAAATATTTTTAACCCAAATAGGAGAAATTAGATCATCTCCCACGGCACACCAGACTGTATCTCACGGCACACTGTGCGCTGCAGCACAGTGGTTGAAAAACACTGCGTTATGCATCCCATAGTTGTGAGACCTGTTGTTGCTCAATATTGGTCCATATATAAGGCGCACCAGATTATAAGGCGCACTGTCAGCTGTTGAGAAAATTTGAGGTTTTTAGGTGCGCCTTATAGTGCGGAAAATACGGTACTTATCCACTTTGACGTAAACCTGTTACTCCTTTTACATTATCCATCCATCCGTTTTCTACCACTGGGATAATGTGCTGTTTTGAAAGATAGACTTAGACTTAGACTTCCTTTTATTGTCATTCAAATTTGAACTTTACAGTACAGATAAGAACGAAATGTTGTTGCATTAGCTCATGTTAGTACAGGATAAAAGAGCAATAAGGTGCAGATATAAATAAATAGATTACTGTACAGATAAATATATTGCACTTTTGCATATGCATCCACGTTTATGGATGTATGTTATATTGTCTTTATATTCCAGTGAGTTAATCCATTTTTGGGGGGAATTGAGGGGATTATTATGATGCGTTCAAGAGGTTTACGGCCTAAGGGAAGAAGTTGTTACAGAACCTGCGGGTTCTGCTACAGAGGCTTGGTCAGCTTTAGGGGCATGTAGAGTTGGGTGTCATCAGCATAACAATATGTATTTTGTAAGAAACGGATGTACGACTTAAATAGTGCGCACACAAGCCAATAAGTCCGTTAGCATGCTAATGTTGGTACACAAAAGTGACTTTCTCTTCGCTTCTTTTCGCCAGAAATGGATCACCAAAAGCACCAATGGAGGACTGCGCTACCAAAGCAAACATCATGACATCTGTGTGGCAAAATAACAAACTGGAGCAGCCAAAAAGTCGCGCGGCAACATGCAAACTTTTTGCGATATCTCTGTTTTGAAGGGTGGCACACATGTAAGAAGTTTCAATACAAGCAACTTAAAGGGGAACATTATCACCAGACCTATGTAAGCGTCAATATATACCTTGATGTTGCAGAAAAAAGACCTTTTTTTTTTAACCGATTTCCGAACTCTAAATAGGTGAATTTTGACGAATTAAACGCCTTTCTAATATTCGCTCTTGGAGCGATGTGACGTCACAACGTGACGGGAAGCAATCCGCCATTTTCTCAAACACCGAGTCAAATCAGCTCTGTTATTTTCCGTTTTTTCGACTGTTTTCCGTACCTTGGAGACATCATGCCTCGTCGGTATGTTGTCGGAGGGTGTAACAACACGAACAGGGACGGATTCAAGTTGCACCAGTGGCCCAAAGATGCGAAAGTGGCAAGAAATTGGACGTTTGTTCCGCACACTTTACCGACGAAAGCGATGCTACGACAGAGATGGCAAGAATGTGTGGATATCCTGCGACACTCAAAGCAGATGCATTTCCAACGATAAAGTCAAAGAAATCTGCCGCCAGACCCCCATTGAATCTGCCGGAGTGTGTGAGCAATTCAGGGACAAAGGACCTCGCTAGCACGGCAAGCAATGGCGGCAGTTTGTTCCCGCAGACGAGCGAGCTAAACCCCCTATCAACCCTAGCTTCCCTGGCCTGCTGACATCAACTCCAAAACTGGACAGATCAGCTTTCAGGAAAAGAGCGCGGATGAGGGTATGTCTACAGAATATATTAATTGATGAAAATTGGGCTGTCTGCACTCTCAAAGTGCATGTTGTTGCCAAATGTAATTCATATACTGTAAACCTAGTTCATAGTTATTAGTTTCCTTTAATGCCAAACAAACACATACCAATCGTTGGTTAGAAGGCGATCGCCGAATTCGTCCTCGCTTTCTCCCGTGTCGCTGGCTGTCGTGTCGTTTTCGTCGGTTTCGCTTGCATACGGTTCAAACCGATATGGCTCAATAGCTTCAGTTTCTTCTTCAATTTCGTTTTCGCTACCTGCCTCCACACTACAACCATCTGTTTCAATACATTCGTAATCTGTTGAATCGCTTAAGCCGCTGAAATCCGAGTCTGAATCCGAGCTAATGTCGCTATAGCTTGCTGTTCTATGCGCCATGTCTGTTTGTGTTGGCTTCACTATGTGACGTCACAGGAAAATGGACGGGTGTTTATAACGATGGTTAAAATCAGGCACTTTGAAGCTTTTTTTAGGGATATTGCGTGATGGGTAAAATTTTGAAAAAAACTTCGAAAAATATAATAAGCCACTGGGAACTGATTTTTAATGGTTTTAACAATTCTGAAATTGTGATAATGTTCCCCTTTAATAAAGCACTTCAACGCCCGCCATGCAAACGCACACAATCAAGCTAACGAGGCGGGACAAAAACAACAAACCCTGACAGATTAATTTCAGCAGGAAAATTTTTTTCCCCCGAGAATCCCAACATGAAGTCAGGGTTTGCAGTAAACTTATGGAATTCATAGTATTGGATGATTAACCGCTGTCAGTGGTGAAGAATGTGGGATTTCGCCGCTGGCCTGGTCGTAAATAAATGACCGAAACAGCCCTTCCAGACCTGTATAAAACTGTTAGCCAACCTATCTCCACAAAATTACAAGGCGCGGACTTTGTCACCTTAACGACAAGATATTTGGAGCAGTCATGTCATACTAGTGATTATCTTAACAGCACAGGGTATAGCCAGTGGGCTAATAGGTAGACACCTTTGGTAAGTTTTCTTGCATTTTTACATAATTTGTATGTAGGAAATGCCTTCCAAAGCATCTTAAAAATGGGAAAAATCTCTTCAACTTTAGGGGGCATCGCAAAAGGCCCTGTTGGCTCGCAGCTGATATGCACTAGATTGCCAAAAGTATTTGGCCACCTGCCTTTACTCACATTAGAACTTGAAGTGCCATCCCAAGAAATTGTCCAAAATGTTTCGGTCTCCTGGAAAATTAAAAGTTCCTTTCACTGGATATATAAAGATTAGTATTTACAACATTAATAATATATACATACTATGCCAATATAAATAAGCTTGTTGTGAAAAATGAGTTGGAATTTCACAAGAAAAAGGTCACAATTTCACAAGAAACACAGCATTATAATAAAAGTCGTAATTTTACACAGCGCAAGTCAAAATTTTACAAGAAAAACTGAACATTTGTGCAATATTATGATAAAAGTTGGAACTTTGCCCAATAACAGTCGCAATTTTACAAGGAAAGCTTAAAATGTTGGCAATTTTATCAAAAGAGTCGTAATTTTACTCGACAAAAGTCTCCTTTTTTTAAAGAACATTTTAAAATGTTGGCAATATTATAGTAGTAATCTGAATTTTACTTGCCATTACTATGACAAAGTCATCATTTTACTCAAAACATTTTACAAGAACAACAAAAACATTGGCAATGTTGTGATGAAAGTCAGAATTTTATATGACAAATGTCACCATTTTGCATTAAATAGTAATCGTTTTACATAAAAAAGTCATCATTTTACGAGACAATATTGCAATATTACAGAAAAGAGAAAGAATATGAGAAATTGTTCCCAATTTTATAAGAAAAAAGTCGACACATTGTGAGAAAAAGACTGCTTTTAGTTAATTTATTTTTTTTATTTTTTTTGTAATTGGTTATTTACTTCAAGTTATTACAGCATGTCTCTATATATATATTTCTTTATTTAAGAAAAAGTAATTTTGGCCAAAGGGAGAACATTTCAATTTCTTACACACACTTATTACATATGTTGGCCAGAGGGGGAGCACTTTTAAAAGCGACGCCAAGCCCAACTCCTGAAAAACCAACCCCACGCCTTAAACCTCCTCCACCAAAGTTCACACTCGGCACAATGCAGTCCAAAATGTAGCGTTCTCCTGGCAACCGCCAAACCCAGACTGGTCCATCAGATTGCCAGATGGAAAAGCGAGTGATTCATTACTCCGGAGAAGGAGTCTCCACTGCTCTAGAGTCCAGTGGCGACGTGCTTTACACCACTGTATCCCACACTTTGCATTGGACTTGGTGATGTATGGCTTAGATGCAGCTGCTCGGCCATGGAAACCCATTCCGTGAAGCTCTCTGTGTACTGTACGTGGGCTAATTTGAAGGTCACATGAAGTTTGGAGCTCTGTAGCAACTGACTGTGCAGAAAGTCTTTGCACTATGCGCTTCAGCATCCGCTGACCCCTCTCTGTCAGTTTATGTGGCCTACCACTTGGTGGCTGAGTTGCTGTTGTTCCCAAACTCTTCACTTTTCTTATAATAAAGTTGACTTTGGAATATTTATGAGCAAGAAATTTCACGACTGGATTTGTTGCACAGGTGGCATCCTATGACAGTTCCACGCTGGAAATCCTTGAGAGCGGCCCATTCTTTCACAAATGTTTGTAGAAAAAAGTCTCCATGCCTAAGTGCTTGATTTGATACACCGGGCCAAGTGAATAGGACACCTGATTCTCATCATTTGGATGGGTGGCCAAATACTTTTGGCAATATAGTGTATTTCAATTCCTCTATTTTTGTATTTTACCTCGCAGGGATCCCTGATCACTGGAGGATTAGGGGAATAGGAATGGCTAGGCATAGTACATACCAAGCAGGACCACACAAGAAGCTAACCAGAAGTTTAACGATTAGTCGACTGGTCGGGTTACAAAGCAAACACATATTTAATGGCTCTAATTTTTAAAGTTGTTTTAGGCATGTCCTTACGAACAACAAATATGAATGTGTATTCATAGGAATGATGTTTGATAAGAAATTATCGAGTTCAAGCCTATTATCGAATCCTCTTATCGAACCGATTCCTTATCGATTCTCTTATCGAGTCCAGATAGGTTGTTGTATATGGAAAAAAAAAACACAATATTTGGTTTAACAAAAGCTCACTTTTATTATATAAGAAAACAATTTAATCTAATAAATAAATAAATATTGACTGTTACCCCCCCCTAAAAAATTAAAATAAATAAATATTGACTGTTGTTACCCAAAGTATATTAAGTGGGATTTTTCAGAAAAACAAATATATACAGTAACACAAAAACAACCTGTCTCTGTGATCACTATAGGTGTATAAATAATAATACAGTGTTAAATAAAATCAGTCCCTTGGGCACAAAACTTAAAATAATACAGCTCTCCAAAAAGTGCAATTCTGCTGCTATTTGACATAACTGTTTGTTATGATGCTTTGACATTTTTGCACTTTATTTCTTTATTGAAAGAAAATTCTATGAAGAGAAAAGTTGTTAGCAAATGTGGTTACAATGCTAAAAAATGAAAAGTTAAAGCTAAAAAAAGAAACACACTTTATTGAGTTAACATTATTTCTTTATAGGGGGAAAGATGTGATGTTATGAGCTAGGGAATATAACAACTACACTACCCAGCATGCAACGGGAGTGACGAGCATGTGCGGTAGCCCCGAAAAGTGTTGTTGCATGTCGCCAGCCGGCAGCTAAGAATGAGGTTATGAGCACGCTGTGAAAGTAAACGTCAATAACTCAGCCAACACGCCTCGTCTGCATTATTTATAATTAGACAGACAACACATATACAGTGTGATTTTGTTTTGTTTACAAGGAAAGAAAAACAAAAGTTAAAAAAGGGAGATATGTTGTGTTTATATATGTATGTGCTGCGGTTGCTGTAAGAACGTTGCGACAGCTGCCGTAAAGGAGGTGCGTTGCTAGCCTGGTTGCTATGTTTCCGGTTGGTCGTAAAAGTGTTGGTCATGTGTTTGTACCCTGCTCAAATCTCTCAGTAAAGTTATTCATTGGATTATACCTTTTGTTTTGAACTTTATTACACCTTGGAGCGCTTTTTCCGGTCCATTGTTTTTCCTGCTTTCCCTATCTGCGCCTAATGACTGAGCTACGTGACGTCATTTCTTGTGATGTCCCACGGAGTATTTCTGGTCGGGACGGGATTCGAATAAAGAACCAACTCTTTTTCTTTACTATAGTGGTCTCGATAACGGGTACCGGTTCTCAAAAATGGATTCGAGTCCGAGGACTCGGTTCTTTTCTTATCGAACAACCGGGAAACATTTTCTTAATTAGACTAATCACACTTTTAATTTTGGATTAATCAGGATTAATCACAGGTTATTACTCCTTTGCATAATTTAAATTATCTTAAAGGCCTACTGAAACCCACTACTACCGACCACGCAGTCTGATAGTTTATACATCAATGATGAAATCTTAACATTGCAACACATGCCAATACGGCCGGGTTAGCTTACTAAAGTGCAATTTTAAATTTTGCGCTGAAATATCCTGCTGAAAACGTATCGGTATGATGATGCCTGCGCGTGACGTCACGGATTGTAGAGGACATTTTGGGACAGCATGGTGGCCAGCTATTAAGTCGTCTGTTTTCATCGCAAAATTCCACAGTATTCTGGACATCTGTGTTGGTGAATCTTTTGCAATTTGTTCAATGAACAATGGAGACAGCAAAGAAGAAAGCTGTAGGTGGGAAGCGGTGTATTGCGGGCGGCTGCAGCAACACAAACACAGCCGGTGTTTCATTGTTTACATTCCCGAAAGATGACAGTCAAGCTTTACCATTGGCCTGTGGAGAACTGGGACAACAGAGACTCTTACCAGGAGGACTTTGAGTTGGATACGCGGTACCGTGAGTAGATTTGATCGCTTGCCCGTACGTGCGTGCCGCTATGTGCATGTCACGTACGTAACTTTGGGGACTTTGGGGAAATATATGTGCTGTATGAACTTTGGGGAGGTGAACGGTACTTTGGGCTGTGGGATTGAGTGTGTTGTGCAGGTGTTTGAGTTGTATTGGCGGGTTATATGGACGGGAGGGGGGAGGTGTTTGTTATGCGGGATTAATTTGTGGCATATTAAATATAAGCCTGGTTGTGTTGTGGCTAATAGAGTATATATATGTCTTGTGTTTATTTACTGTTTTAGTCATTCCCAGCTGAATATCAGGTCCCACCCGCCTCTCACAGCATCTTCCCTATCTGAATCGCTCCCACTGCCCTCTAGTCCTTCACTCTCACTTTCCTCATCCACAAATCTTTCATCCTCACTGAAATTAATGGGGAAATCGTCACTTTCTCGGTCCGAATCGCTCTCGCTGCTGGTGGCCATGATTGTAAACAATGTGCAGATGTAAGGAGCTCCACAACCTGTGACGTCACGTTATTCGTCTACTACTACTACTACAGGCAAGGCTTTTTTTATCAGCGACCAAAAGTTGCGAACTTTATCGTCGATGTTCTCGACTAAATCCTTTCAGCAAAAATATGGCAATATCGCGGAATGATCAAGTATGACACATAGAATGGACCTGCTATCCCCGTTTGAATAAGAAAATCACATTTCAGTAGGCCTTTAAAAGAAGAGCCCAATATTTGGACACAAAAATCATGTAATTGTCAGAAAGTCATAAAAAAAAATGTTTTACTTAAATGTTAATTGGCTCAAAATCTGGTGACAGTTTTATCTAAAGTTCAGTCAGGGTTTATTTTTTAAAATAGATTTGTCAGTGAGCACACAAGTCATCTTTGCACTGACATGATCACCTGTATTATTACAACATATTTCGTCTTTCAGATCACCATCCGCTGTTAGGATAAAGGAGCACGAACAGGCCAAATAAATTGTGTGGTTAATCTGTGTATATACATGATAAATTAAATAATATTTTGTGATTAATCGCATGTTATTTTTGACAGCCTACATATGACGATGGTTATTTAAAGGGGAACATTATCACCAGACCTATGTAAGCGTCAATATATACCTTGATGTTGCAGAAAAAAGACCATATATTTTTTTTACCGATTTCCGAACTCTAAATGGGTGAATTTTGGCGAATTAAACGCCTTTCTAATATTTGCTCTCGGAGCGATGACGTCACAACGTGACGTAACATCGGGAAGCAATCCACCATTTTCTCAAACACCGAGTCAAATCAGCTCTGTTATTTTCCGTTTTTTCGACTGTTTTCCATACCTTGGAGACATCATGCCTCGTCGGTGTGTTGTCGGAGGGTGTAACAACACGAACAGGGACGGATTCAAGTTGCACCAGTGGCCCAAAGATGCGAAAGTGGCAAGAAATTGGACGTTTGTTCCGCACACTTTACCGACGAAAGCTATGCTACGACAGAGATGGCAAGAATGTGTGGATATCCTGCGACACTCAAAGCAGATGCATTTCCAACCATAAAGTCAAAGAAATCTGCCGCCAGACCCCCCATTGAATCTGCCGGAGTGTGTGAGCAATTCAGGGACAAAGGCCCTCGGTAGCACGGCAAGCAATGGCGGCAGTTTGTTCCCGCAGACGAGCGAGCTAAACCCCCTGGATGTCTTGGCTCACACCGTCCTTTATGCCACCGAAGATGATCAAGAGAAGAATATCTACCCTAGCTTCCCTGGCCTGCTGACATCAACTCCAAAACTGGACAGATCAGCTTTCAGGAAAAGAGCGCGGATGAGGGTATGTCTACAGAATATATTAATTGATGAAAATTGGGCTGTCTGCACTTTCAAAGTGCATGTTGTTGCCAAATGTATTTCATATGCTGTAAACCTAGTTCATAGTTGTTAGTTTCCTTTAATGCCAAACAAACACATACCAATCGTTGGATAGAAGGCGATTGCCGAATTCGTCCTCGCTTTCTCCCGTGTCGCTGGCTGTCGTGTCGTTTTCGTCGGTTTCGCTTGCATACGGTTCAAACCGATATGGCTCAATAGCTTCAGTTTCTTCTTCAATTTCATTTTCGCTACCTGCCTCTACACTACAACCATCCGTTTCAATACATTCGTAATCTGTTGAGTCGCTTAAGCCGCTGAAATCCGAGTCTGAATCCGAGCTAATGTCGCTATAGCTTGCTGTTCTATGCGCCATGTTTGTTTGTGTTGGCTTCACTATGTGACGTCACAGGAAAATGGACGGGTGTTTATAACGATGGTTAAAATCAGGCACTTTGAAGCTTTTTTTAAGGAATATTGCGTGATGGGTAAAATTTTGAAAAAAACTTCAAAAAATATAATAAGCCACTGGGAACTGATTTTTAATGGTTTTAACCATTCTGAAATTGTGATAATGTTCCCCTTTAAAAAAAAAAAAATCATATTAAATTGTCCTAATTTTAGAGGTTTGGAAAAAAAGGCTTTTATGCTGCGGGGAACCAACAATGATTTGTATCAATGGGTGTAAAAACCGTGCAATGTCGGGCCGATAAAAATGTGTGAAAAGGCAGCGACGTTGTTAAGATGCGAAGTCTGAACGGGCACCTTGAGCTGTGATTTGACTGTAAATGTCCCATGATGCATTTAAAAAAGAGGGATGTGGCATTTCACGCAGAGCAGTGTGCCCTATTTCAAGCCCCCGCCACTCTTCGGCTCGGACCACTCATTACACTAACGAGAGGGGCTATTTCACCTGCTTCCCAGCCCCCACCACTTGCACACCCTGTCGCCCCACTAACAGGAGCCATTCAGCCCAGGCAGGTGGCCGCTTTGCGCACATAATTGCTGACAATTTTTGGCAATGAATAAAAATGATCTACATTACTCGTCAAAGGTTGTGCGAGGCAAGTCACATCTATGGAAGACCTCTTTAGATTGCGAAGGGAAGAATGGTGCTTATCAAAGGCTGCGGCAGGCTTTTAAGACACTGTGTGATTGTCTCCCAGCCGGCTGTGTGGGCCTCGCTCAGCTGCCGCCGGTCACATATTTGCATGTTTATGTCGCCGTCCACGCCTTTGAATGCACGTCCACACTTCGTCTTCGAACGCACAACTGAAGGGAAGATTTGAATCCGTTCACCCAAATAATACTGTGCAATGTTTACCACAACATTGAATTTACATTACATTTATAGTCCAATTGCTTTTATTTAGCGTGATGTTACAAAATAGAAATAAAACAAGTGTGAAGTGAAGTGAATTATATTTATATAGCGCTTTTCTCTAGTGACTCAAAGCGCTTTTACATAGTGAAACCCAATATCTTAAGTTACATTTAAACCAGTGTGGGTGGCACTGGGAGCAGGTGGGTAGAGCGTCTTGCCCAAGGACACAACGGCAGTGACTAGGATGGTGGAAGCGGGGATCGAACCTGGAACCCTCAAGTTGCTGACACGGCCACTCTACCAACCGAGCTATACTGCCCGGTTAAAAAATAAAAACATTACATTACAATCCAAAACTAATGTAAAGCATCAAAGAAGAGAAGAATAAGTGATTATTACATTTTAACAGAAGTGTAGATGGAACATGTTAAAACAGAAAATAAGCAGTAAATGAACAAGTAGATTAATAATCAATTTTGTACCGCTTGTCCTTCATAATTTTGACAAAATTAAAGAATGAAAAATGACACAATATGTTGCTGCATACGTCAGCAGACTAATTAGGAGACTTTGTTTGCTTACTTACTAATAAAAGACAAGTTGTCTAGTATGTTCACTGTTTTATTTAATAAGACTTAGACTTCCTTTTTATTGTCATTCAAATTTGAACTTTACAGTACAGATAAGAACGAAATTTCATTGCATCAGCTCATGGTAGTACAGGATAAAAAAACAATAAGGTGCAGATATAAATAAATAGATTACTGTACAGATAAATATATTGCACTTTTGCATATGCATCCACATTTATGGATGTATGTTATATTGTCTTTATATTCCAGTGAGTTAATCCATTTTTTGGGGGAAATTGAGGGGTAAACATATGTTTTAATGTACCAGAGGATTTTTTTTGTTAAAATAAAGCCAATAATGCCATTTTTTTGTGGTCCCCTTTATTAAGAAAAGCATTGAAAAGTAGCAGGCTTCACGGTGGCAGAGGGGTTAGTGCATCTGCCTCACAATACGAAGGTCCTGAGTAGTCTTGGGTTCAATCCCGGGCTCGGGATCTTTCTGTGTGGAGTTTGCATGTCCTCCCCGTGACTGCGTGGGTTCCCTCCGGGTACTCCGGCTTCCTCCCACCTCCAAAGACATGCACCTGGGGATAAGTTGATTGGCAACACTAAATTGGCCCTAGTGTGTGGATGTGAGTGTGAATGTTGTCTGTCTATCTGTGTTGGCCCTGCGATGAGGTGGCGACTTGTCCAGGGTGTACCCCGCCTTCCGCCCGATTGTAGCTGAGATAGGCTCCAGCGCCCCCCGCGACCCCAAAGGGAATAAGCGGTAGAAAATGGATGGATGGATGAAAAGTAGCAACATACATTTTGGTACCGGTACCAAAATATTGGTATGGGGACAACCCTAGTCCCTGTCATGCCAAGCCTTTACAATGAATGCCAACAAAAAGCCCCTACCCATACTTGCCAACCCTCCCGGATTTTCCGGGAGACTCCTGAAATTCAGCGCCTCTCCCGAAAACCTCCCGGGACAAATTTTCTCCCGAAATTCAGGCGGAGCTGGAGGCCACGCCCCTTCCAGCTCCATGCGGAACTGAGTCCGCTTTCCCACAATATAAACAGCGTGCCTGCCCAATCACGTTATAACTGTAGAATGATCGAGGGCGAGTTCTTGGTTTCTTATGTTGGTTTATTGTTGGGCAGTTTCATTAACGTCCTCCCAGCGCGGTAACAACACAAAACAACAGCAGTCACGTTTTCGTCTACCGTAAAGCAGTTCGTCTGCCGTAAACAGCAATGTTGTGACACTCTTATACAGGACAATACAGCCATCTAGTGCATTTGATGAAAGCACTTTTGTGCGTGCCACACAGCAATGCATAATCAGAGAGGGTGTTCAGCATGGTTAGAAAAATAGTGACAGAGAATAGAACAAGGATGGACAATTCAACCCTTAACTCAACAATGAGTAGATGAGTGTTATGTGTGTGTATATGTGTAAATAAATGAACACTGAAATTCAAGTATTTATTTTATTTTTATATATATATATATATATATATATATATATATATATATATATATATATATATATATATATATATATATATATATATAATAAAAGAAATATATATTTATAGCTAGAATTCACTGAAAGTCAAGTATTTCTTACATATATATTTATATGAAATACATGACTTGGTTAATTCTAGCTGTAAATATACTCCTCCCCTCTTAACCACGCCCCCGCCCCAACCACGCCCCCCGCCCCCACCCCCAACCCCCACCTCCCGAAATCGGAGGTCTCAAGGTTGGCAAGTATGCCCCTACCATACAGTAAAATGTTTGTGAAGAACGTTGGTTATGCAACAGTTTTACTGTATTGTTTTAAATGTGCACCCTGCTGCTAAAATGCTATATTATGTCAATACCAAAAACAATAAAACAGATTAAAGTCATTCAGGGAGATAATTTAATGCAGGCCTGGGCAATTGTTTTTAAAGAAAAAAATGTGTCTGGGGGCCGGTATATCTATTTTTAGGAGCAAAACCTCACAGTAATGTCTGAACGCTAAAAACGTTATGACAGACCGCCTTAAAAAACAGAATTGAATTTTTTGTTTTTTTACTGAATGAGACCCCCAGAATGTACACGAAAATAAAGAATGTGGGTTTTACAATATTAACTATGAAGGATAAAACATTGAATATTGACAACATATGAACGTCACACCCCCTCTCCATCCACATTTTTGTTTGTTTGAAGTATTTATTTCAAACCTGCACAATACAACAACACACATTTTTTTTTTTTTACATTTTGGCAGAGACATTTATGCATGGCTTGAAAAGGGGTTGGATGAAGCAATTGCTTATAATATCCCAACCCCTCTCACTCACTCCCTATTTAACATAAACAATATAATACAAGAACAATACTATACAAACAAAAACAAGAAAAACTCCTATACACTAACAATACAATAGTACCACTGTTACTATGGGGCAAGACAAGACGAGACAAAACACACACACACACACACACACACACACACACACACACACACACACACACACACACACACACACACACACACACACACACACACACACACAGGCCCAAACACTCTCTGACCATACACCTCTCTCCCATCGCTCTGTGCTGAGGGCATCACTCTCTTTCCTCCTCGTACTTCTTCAGTACTTCTTTTTTAAAGTCTTTTAAATGTAATCATGTTAGAACAGGTTTTTAACTCTTCCCCTAAGTTGTTCCACAGAGTGACTCCACGCACTGAAATGCACATTGATTTTAAAGTTGTTCTAAATTTAGGCAAATGTAATTTGTTGTTTCCTCTTAGACTGTAACTATGGTGAGCATCTCTATCCTGGAATAGGTTTTGTATATTGGATGGTAGAGAGTTTTGGGATGCCCTAAACATAATTTGAGCAGTTTTAAAGTTGATTACATCGTACAGTTTAAGTTGCTTTAACTCCATGAATAGTGGATTTGAATGATGTAAGTAGTGAACATTGGACACAATCCTAATGGCCTTTTTCTGTAGAGTGACTAAAGGCTGTAGATGAGATTTATAACAATTTCCCCAGACTTCAACACAATAGTTTAAATATGACATAATGAATGAATGATACAATAACAGCAGAGCATTGGTGTTCAATAAATGACATGATCTCCTTATCATTCCAACACATTTAGCAACTTTTGTCCTTAGGTAACTTATATGAGGCTTCCATGATATATTTTCATCTATTACCACTCCTAAAAATGAATTTTGTTGGACATATTCTATTGGTGTATCATCAATAACAATCCTGATGGGTATTTCACTTTTGCGATTGCTAAAGAGCATGATTTTGGTCTTCTTTAAATTCAGAGACAATTTGTTGGTATTAAACCACGTTTTTAACTTGATCATCTCCTCAGTTACAGAGGCCAGAAGTTGCTTCATGTCGTCACCTGCACATGTAATGGTTGTATCGTCAGCAAAGAGGATGAACTTCAGCAGTGTTGATACTTTACATATTTCATTGATATACATTATAAATATAATAACATATTTTTATAATTAAGCAAAACACAACAAAAATGCAACAAACACAGCGAAATATGAACTTGAATGGTAAAAAATAAACCCACCTACAATGTGATATATCTGATATATCACTAAGCTTTAGAACTTTGTTGTAAAAATCTCCTTCCGCGTCTGTCCCTGACACCCACATTTCAGGCTCTGGAAACACTCTGTGGAAACGCTCCCCACCCACACTGCTTGGTGCCTCGTCTGAGCTGCTGTGACTTAGATGACCATAGTAACTAATTAGATGACCATAGTAACTCATTAGATGACCATAGTAACTAATTAGATTACCATAATAACTAGTATATCATGCAAAAGCGCAGATTCCAAGCATAGAAAGACTTAGTATTAGGGATGTCCGGATCCGATATTTGGATCGGCCGCCGATATTTGCCAAAAAATGCGTATCGGCAAGGCATGGGAAAATGCCGATCCAGATCCAGTTTAAAAAAACAAAACTCTGGTCCGTGTTTTCCAACGCACCGATTTATTCTACTTTTCTGCTGCTCCCTAATTTCCGTTCCGCATTTTCCAGCACACCTTCAACACATCCACAGGTCTGTGGATTCTCACGCAGTTGCTTTTAGCTGCTGGCATTACACGACAGGCTCTTCTCACTCTTTTCTGTGTCTCCTTCTCACAGACAGCAAGCGCACCTTCTTACACTCGTCACATACTGTCACGTCATACGTCATATACGCATACGGCCTCCATAAGCAGAGAGGTAGCAGCACGGCTAACATTAGCTGTGATGCTAGCGCAGCCGTGCAAGCAACGTTCCCTCTAAGGTGCGCGCCTGTGCAATTGCGCACTGCTCAAGCGTCCTCTGCGCACGGCAAATCTATGCCACGCACAAAATCAAATAAAAAAATAAGCGCATAACAATTTTCGACACGACAGAGAAAACAGTTTTCGTCATCATTGTTCAAATATTGTAACGTCTGTCGAGACGCTTAGCTCCATTCGGTGCCACACGTCCACACCATCAAAATGCTCAGGCAAACATTTCCAGATCAACACCGTATGAAAAAAATAGTGATTTTTTTAGTTGTGATTTCCTTCTCTGCATGGAAGTTTAAAAGTAGCATATATTAATGCAGTATGAAGAAGATTGTTTTAATGTAGACACATAGAATCATCATACTGCTGTGATTATATGCATCAAGTGTTCATTCAAGGCTAAGGCAAAATATCCACATATATATTGTGTATCGCAATATGGCCTTAAAATATCGCAATATTAAAAAAAGGCCATATCGCCCAGCCCTACTTCAATGATGCCATTTCTGTTTGTCATGTATAATTTTGTCTATTTTGTTTTTATCCTTGAATAAACAGGTCAGTTTCTTGTTACCAACCATTATGTATTATTCAAACTCACCTAATTCAGCTGGCTAGTTGTTATTAAGAGTACTAAATCCCTTTTCAACATGATTCTGACAACTAAGTAGGCTAAATAACTTTAAACTTTAATACATGCTCGGATAGGCCAGTATCGGTCAGTATCGGTATCGGATCGGAAGTGCAAAAACAACATCGCTATCGGATCGGAAGTGCAAAAACCTGGATCGGGACATCCCTACTTAGTATAGTTAAAGACTTACGGTCATTAGAAAACATCACTGAACATCATAATCGCAGCTACACTTTACATCTTAAACATCTAAAAAAATTATTTGGGCACATCCGGCGGGCCAGATTGAAAAGCTCAAGGGGCCCCCGGGCCTTAATTTGCCCAGGTTTAATTTAATGGGTAGGGGAGCAGTACTGTATGTCGTTGTGTATGCAGTCCATATTTACACATTGTTATCATGATTTGATGACCATGCCGCCGTCGTGTTTGCAGGGACAATTTGTCATGGCTTTTTGTCCACATGAATCGTCTTGCAAACAACAACAATAATAGGAAGGCAGCTCACCAGCGGGCGCTCCACGGCGGCAGGCATATGCCTTTGACCCCTGCGGGACCCGCGTGCCTTTCATTAACACCTGCCTGTTAGGAAAGCGCCGCACGGCGGCCGCAAGCTGATGAGGGAAACCCGGAGCGGGTTCAGGCCGTGTCAGCGGCCGTTTGCTGTTTCCATTTCACAGATGATTAATCTCTCTGTGAAGACTTGGGCCGGGCGGGCGGCGTGTGTGCGCCTTCTTCCTGCTGGCTGCACTCTGGCTGCCTGACTAAAAGGCCTATAGAATTCCTGCAGAGAGAGATGTGCTCAGAGTGAATGCAGCTGGCCGGGGGTCAGCGTGTGGAGCTTTTTTCTGCCGTTGTGTAATTGAGGCTCTGGCGAGGTTTTTTTTTCCCCCCTCACTTCTTTCAAAAGGCAGTATGATTGTGAAGTGCGCTAAGGGTTTGGGGAGGGGAAAGAGGCAAGGGGGAGTGTTTCAGGGGGTGGGCAAGTTTTTGTATGAAGAGGCATGTCAAGTTGACAGGAACAATAAGAATGTGTTCCGCTAATTTCTGTGAGGCTGGATCAACAATAACAGGCTCCGTTTCTTTAATACAACTTTTATATCGACCTCCCTCCCACTTCCCACCCTTTTCCGCTTCCACATCCTGTCAAGAACCAGACTCGACTGGGGTCTCGAGGACCTCGCCGATGCTGCTGGGAATGCTCAATATTTTTTATCCAAGAAGAATGAATAATTAGTTCTGCGAATATTCCGCTTGGCTACATTGTTCAAAGTGCCTGAGGAAGAATCTGTAATTTACACCTAACGAACCAACTTCCAATTAGCTCCCCGCTCTTTCCAATTTTGCCCGAACCCCCGTGCCCATTCGCTGCTTATGCTTCAGCTGTCAATGGGGAATATCGATGTTCAAAATTGTGACTGTAGGGCGAGACAACCCAAGGGGAATTTTGTCATGTTCTAGTAAGGGGGTCTTGTTCATGCCATCTCTTTCAAAGACTATGTGAGGATAGGTCTTTATTGTCATTTCACAAGTACAACAAAACTTTGTTTTCAGCACAACCCCGTTCAAGATTAGACAAACAGTGTACAGGGTTACAGAACAGGAACGCTGATAAGTCACCACAAGGCGCCCCGTAAAAGATGGGAAAACGGTAAACGCTGGGGAAGGATGAGTAAAAAAAATACAATCTAGACTGGAGTGGGAAAAAACCTCCATAGCAAAACACATATACATATTACAATGTACCAGAGGTGTGGACTCGAGTCACATGACTTGGACTCGAGTCAGACTCGAGTCATGAATTTGATGACTTTAGACTCGACTTGACAAAATGTAAAGAGACTTGCAACTCGACTTAGACTTTAACATCAATGACTTGTGACTTCACTTGGACTTGAGCCTTTTGACTTGACATGACTTGACATGACTTGCTACTTTCCCCAAAATCCAACGCTTAAAAAGTTATTTGGGAGCGCTCCGTATTTTTCATTTTCTTCGTCTGTGTCTCTCAGCGTGTTGTTCCTGTCAGCTGGTGTGCTGTCAGTACAACAGCCAATCAAATTAGATCTACGTTGTTTTCATCACGCAGCATTCATCCAATCAAATTGCAGTACAACCACCGAACAAGTTGTCAAACAACGCAACAATTATGCCAAAGTTGGTTTCGTTCGGGTATAAAAACTACGACTTGGTCAACAAAAAACGAATTGCCGTATGGAAATCACGCAGTTCGAATATTACAGACGGAGACGCAACAACGTTCAACATTTGAAGTTGCACAAAGAAGGGTAAGTTTTGAATGTAAGATAACGTTTATTGGCTAAGTTACGTGACTTGTATTTGCTGTGTAGTTAAATCAGTGAGGCTGCAAACTCACTGCTAACGTTATAACCATAGACATCTTATAAATAGACGTAGCATGGAGCGCTACTGCCTACTGGCGCAGACGAGGCGCGGGGCCGCCATCTTGGAGTGGTGATCCGCTCCACTCAGTGCAATTCATTTGGCAGGAACAATGAACTGTCAGTGCATTTAATTCATTTTACCTCACTGAATACCACTGATTTTCACCCCCCTTTTTTGTCATACGTGTAGCTATGATAATAGACACATGTTTTGGCGTGTTTTAGTATTCATAGTTTGCTTAACAGTAATATAATATTCTTATATGCTATAAGTGACCAGACGTCCGAGATCAAAACTGGGATTATAATCCTAGAGAAGGGGAAAAAACGGTAAACTATTTTTAAGTTGAAGAAACAATATGATTAGGTTATATATACATGCGTATATCCTACATAAACAATGTATGAATACATTAGATATCTATATATCTTAGGGACCTATAGACTGTATCTCTGTTGCTGCAGCAGCAGAGAGTTTATTCTGTCTTGACACTTTGTATTGATATTTTCTATTACATTCTTCCCTTAAATGATAATATTTGCAGTGATTGTTTTATATGTATTATTTTATGTAAGTCGCTTTGGATAAAAGCGTCTGCCAAATACTTAAACATAAACACATATAAACACCTGAAAGTCTTCATATCAGCTAAAACCACCAATCTGTTTCACTGGATTCAGAATAAAACCAAATTCTGTTTTACCCAACAATGTTAGTATTTGGATATTGTTACTTGAAGACTTATTCCTGGTTACAATTATACTGTTAAGAAAGTATTGTCTTATACTTTGCCTAAAATGAGAATGCATCATAATCAGTGGCGGCTGGTGAATTTTGTTTTAGGTGGGGCTGAAAGTTTGTAAACCAAACCCCTGTAGGGGCGTCATCCTCCCCCAGAAGATTTATTTGTGATTTTCACATACAAATATTGAAGATCTTTGATCCTTCTCAACTCTGTGGTAATATTATTTTCATAAGATACAACCAATAGTACGTTAATGTTAAATCTTACTTGTGAAAAGTAATCCCCCGATTCCTATTTTCAACAGTCCGCTCATTTGAGCAGGAAAACGCTGAACACCAGCCCGGCATCTTTGTTTTCTACCTGTCAACTGTCAGTTTAGGCTGCTCGCCGGCTCCTCATCACCACTTCAAGATGGCGGCCAAATTGCTCACGTCACAGCAACCTGCGTCTACTTATAAGATGTCTATGGTTACAACGTCATTGCAAACACGGCAATCTGTTGCGTCCACTGCAGTTTGCTACCTTATTCATACTTTTTGTCAAGTGATTTTTTTTTAAGCAGGGTTGCATGAGGTACCTACACATAACGTTACGTTAGACAATGTATCACTCACAGTAACGTAACGTTAGTCAATGTATCACACACAGTAACGTAACGTTAGTCAATGTATCACACACAGTAACATTACGTTAGTCAATGTATCACACACAGTAACATTACGTTAGTCAATGTATCACACACAGTAACGTAAAGTTAGACGGTGGTCAGCAGCACCGCGTATTTTAGCCACCTACAAAAAGACAAACATAGTCAAATAAAGGTCAGTTAAAATGTATACTATATTAAGAATATGTGTACATATTGCATAGGGTCCTGACATCTAAAAAGTACAACTCTGTTCATTGTTATGTTCATATATTTGTTATGTTTTTCTTGTGTACGCACACATAAACACACATACAGTATGAGATGAGATCAATGAGATAAGGTAAGAACAGGATAGAAACTGCTGTGGAACTAGTTACAATGCAATATGCCATTGAAATACAATGTTAACACTTTTGTGCAAATAAGTACAGTTGCACTTGTTTTTTTCAAATGTGTTTATTCTGTAAAGGAATGAGTTACATGTTTAAAATGACTGGTTAATAGTGCTATTTTGAAGTGCAATGTCAGCACTATCTTTTTCCCTGCAATTTCAAATGCACTTGTTTTAATAAATAAATACAGCATTTTAAAAGCATACACAATCTGTGTAAATATATTAGTCTGTGGTTAAACGACTTGAAAGGACTCGAAACTCAAAATGCAGGACTTGGGACTTGACTTGAGACTTTCCAGTCTTGACTTTGGACTTGACTCGGACTTGCTCTGTCTTGACTCGGGACTTGACTCGGACTTGAGGGCAAAGACTTGAGACTTACTTGTGACTTGCAAAGCAATGACTTGGTCCCACCTCTGCAACGTACATCTCGAGATATCTAGCAACAGAGGGGAGGGAGTGGGGGGGGGCCATGGTGGCAGGGTGCAGCTCTCAGGCGCTGCCCATCCTTCCGTCACCCCTATGGGATTTGCGTAGTCATTATTTGCATCAGGATGCTTTGCATTTAGGACATGATTAATATTCTTTTTCATCTATTTAATGGCTTCTGCCTCACTCTTCTCAAACAGGACATCATGTGCGAAATCAAGATTTGGGTGGTGGACTACAATTACCAAACTTCTTACATTATTATATCTCCTTCGGTTGTGAACAAGCAAGCCACTTATTCCATTCTTCTGCAGATAAGGACTGGATCAACATAGAAAAAAATATGTTAATGAATTTGGACATTGATGTGGGGAGCTTATATTATATTAAAAAAATACCTCATGAATTGAGGCAGAGCCCAATAGAAGCCACCTTTTAACATTCTAAAACTGTGCCAGAAAATACTAGGAATCAACCCAATGACATCTGTCAATCAACCGCTTTGGTACAATCCTAATATTATCAGTAATAAAAATTTGTTTTTTTATTAATGATCCTTGTCTTCAGTCCAACTAGTAATATTTGTGTTTCTCTGTCGTACATGCAAATTAGTTATTCTTTCTTGTTTATACTAAAAATGTGTTTTTTTTTATTAATGATAATATTAGGATTGTACCAAAGTGGTTGATTGACAGATGTCATTGGGTTGATTCCTGGTATTTTCTGGCACAGTTTTAGAATGTTAAAGGTGGCTTCTATTGGGCTCTGCCTCAATTCATTAGGTGTTTTTTTTTAATATAATATAAGCATACTTGTCAACCCTCCCGAATTTTCCGGGAGACTCCCGAAATTCAGTGCCTCTCCTGAAAACCTCCCGGGACAAATATTCTCCCGAAAATCTCCCGATTTTCAGCCGGAGCTGGAAGCCACGCCCCCTCCAGCTCCATGCGGACCTGAGTGAGGACAGCCTTTTTTCATGACGGGAGGACAACAGGGTGACAAGAACTAAATCATCCAGACTAGAGATAAATCTTATTATTATGTTTATTTTACCTAAAAATACATATATTTATTAATTTTAAAAAAACAAAACTAAATACATTTTTACTATATTTTGCTAAAAACATCAAAATTAATTTTATTTTTATTTGTATTTTTTCGTGACTCCTTATTACATCCAGCCATAGGATTATACATTAAAATAAACATATTTGAAATAATTGATTTTAAATTATCATAATAATTCATTTAAAATGACCATATTTAATTATTAAAATAATTGCTTGTTTATCAACAACTTTAGCATTTTATTCATTACATTTTGAAACTCTCAGAAGCCAAGTTATGTTATATTCCTTAATATTTATTTATGCAAGTTTGAAGTATCAATTATCTAAACACAGTTTTGTTTGCATATTATCATATATATATATATATATATATATATATATATATATATATATATATATATATATATATATATATATATATATATGTATGAAATACTTGACGTGGTGAATTCTAGCTGTCAATATACTCCTCCCCTCTTAACCACGCCCCCAACCACGCCCTGCCCCACCCCCGACCACGCCCCCACCCCCCACCTCCCGAAATCGGAGGTCTCAAGGTTGGCAAGTATGTATAAGCTCCCCACATCAATGTCCAAATTCATTAACATATTTTTTTCTATGTTGATCCAGTCCTTATCTGCAGAAGAATGGAATAAGTAAATGGACAACATGGAAAGATAGAGGTATTACTAAACCTCATCATATTATTAATAAAAACTATTTTAAACCGTTTAATGATTTAGTTGATCAATATAATGTACCCAGAAATCATTTTTTACATTTTATCTCTTTAAAACACGCTGTAAATAAATGCATATCCTCTGAAAGTATGTCCTTAGATAGCCATGAACTGGAAGATGCACTTTTTAATCAAGATACAACTAAGAAATTAATTAAACTATTTTATGGAATAATAAATGAACACCACACTAGAAATGCAAATGATGCATGTGTTCAGAAATGGATGATGGACTTAAACATTTTATATGAAAGAGACATATCATGGAATGATATTTGAAAAAATGCCAATAACATACCTGCCAACTACTCCGGTTTTCCCGTAATTAGTACGGTTTTCATCAACCTATTCCGGGTTCCGGTTGCAGTGATAAAAAATACGGTTTTTCATTAATTAAAAAAAAAATTTTTTTTTAAATGCGCGAGGCTATTTATAGCACCGCTGCCAAGCACGAGGCACCAGTTGCCATTGTTTCCAAACGAGCGAACGATCATGGAATCAGCCGGAGAAAAATCGCAAACGAGTCTTAAACCGAAAAGAAAACTGCAGTCATTCCGTGAAGAATATTCAAAAACCTATCCGGGAATAATTATCCATTCCAAAAAGGGTGAAAACTACGCGAATTGCACCTTGTGCAGACAAGATTTTTCGATCGGACACGGAGGAATTAGCGATGTAAATGACCACGTTGGGACAAAAGAACACAAGTCTAATGCCGTTGCTAGCGATACAAGTGGAAAACTTTCAACGTTTTTCGGATTTTAGCCACAAAAAGGTAATGACACCAATGTTATCTATTGGAATTGTTTAGTACTGTTATACTGTTAAAAGTGTTTATACTATTTATGCTTTCAAGTCCAAGTTGAAGAAATCTTGTTAAATGTTGACAGCATAACTACCAAAATACAGAAGTATGTCCTTAATATTTTTGCAGTGCTATTTCTGTTGAAAAGTTAAAATGATTACATTAGAGATGTGATGTGCCATTTTTCAAGTGTCTGATGGCTTAAATTAATTTTCATTAATTTTTCATATTTTGAATTCTTTTGAAAGGCTTACAAAAAAACTACATTTGAATTGTAATTCCATGCTATTGACAGGACTATTAATTTTAATGAAGTTAGCTTACCATGTTTACAGTATGATAATTGTGATAGAAATGTGAATTTTAGGCACAGAATATTTTTTACAATTGAACAAGGTAGTAGATTATACAAGCTTGGACAGAAAGTTAATAATGACACCAATTTTTTTTTTTATGGAATTGTTTAGTACTGTTTTACCATTTGTTTACTGTAAAAAGTGTTTATACTGTTTATACTTTCAATTAACAAATTGAAGTCTTGTGAAAGGTTGACAGGATAACTGGCATTAACTGTCAAAATAATTTCAAACTATTGAAGTTAGCTTACAGAATAAACATGTCAATCAACCCATATGATTTTTGCTGTAATATTTTTGTTTTGAAAAGTCACTGTGACTGATAGAAAAGTAATGGTTTTAGCAACATTTTAACCTGTCTGAATGCTAATAATCATTTTGCGTCGGGGGGCGAAGCCTGAACCCCCCACCAGGACTTTGTCCTGGACCTACCGGGGCCTGCGGCCCCTGGACCCTGGCTACTAGGTTTTTCTGATTTCAAAAGTTGGCAGGTATGCAATAAGCCCTTGAGGAAGCATTAAAGATAAGCTAACTCAATTTAAGATATTGAATAGATTGTATTTTACATCTTCTCAATTGTTTAAAATTGGCGTAGTAGATAGCAAGTTATGTACGAAGTGTCGGGCAGCTGAGGGAACTCTTGTTCATTTATTGTGGGAATGTCTGAGAATAAAAGAGTTATGGTTGAAAACAACAAAATAAGCAATCACATTCCTTAATATAAACATCCCCATGACACTGCAGACTTGTATTCTTGGGGATCTCCATCAATTTAGTAACGTGTCATCAAAGAGTAAAAATGCATTTCTTTCAATATGCATAATAACAAAAAGGGTAATATTTAAAAAATGGATAGCTGTTGATAGTCCAACTCCTACTGACTGGTACACACAAGCTATGGAGATGATATCAGTAGAAAAAACTGCATTTAGTTCAGATAATAATGAGTCATTTATTGGAATATGGGATCCATTATTTAAATTTGTTTCAACTAATAAATGAACCAAAATATGACTTATTATATCTTTGTGGAAAATGTTGGACGCGGTGTGTTGTCGGGCTTATGGGATGTGATGCAAGTGTAAGCCACTGTGAGACTATTGTTCATTTCTAATTTTTTGTATTATTTTTTATTAATGTTTTTTCATGATGATATCAATGAGGGTTTTTTAATCACTGCTATTTTGAAATTGTTACTAATATTGATGCTGTTGTCGATAATGTTCATTTTTGTTTCACTACATTTGGATTTGTGTGTCCTCAATTGCTCTCAATTGCTCTGTTTATTGTTGTTCTTAATGTTGCTGGGACGGGTTTGGTTTTGGAATTGGATTGCATTGTTGTGGTGTTGTTGTGTATTGTTTTGTTGATTGATTAATAAATTCATAATTAAAAAAAAAAGATTTGGGTGGTGGATGAAAAAGAAACACGTACGTAAAAATCTCGACCGGAATGAAAAAGAAGTGAGCCGGCTATATCAGATCCTTGTCATCAGTCCAACTAGTAATATTTGTGTTTCTCTGTCGTACATGCAAATGAGTTCTTCTTTCTTGTTTATACTAAAGCTGGCCTTTAAGTTCTGGTTTCTTACGGTTTGCCTTACTTGTGGTTTTTCTAGATCGGTGCTTGTTTCTCACATTTGCACCATAAACCTGTCGGAGGAAGTCTACATCAGGGAAAAGAACAAATGGTAAGTACTCTGAGGAAATGATAATCCTCCATTTACAAACCACTCATTAATTTACGAAACACAGAACGAATACAAATCTGCTTTATTGTACAAACCTTGTCTCAGTGTTCATGGAATGTGTGGTTTGGAACATTCAGGAAATATCCACAGTGTTGTCGACACTCTTTCTACCGCCCAACCCTTTCCCTTCCGCTGCACGCCAAGAAGATTCACTGATAAGGTAAAGTGAATTTTATTTTTTATTCTTAATCATTGTAACGACCTGGCTTATAATAACAATATCACCAATACTTTGTAAATATTCAAGTCACAAAATGAAAATGGAGTTTTGTTGGAGGTTTTTGTATGGCTAATCATTGGATTTTATGGGTGGAAGTAGTAGTGGCTCTCCTGTAAGCGGACTTTTATATATTTAGAATGCATTACAATCCTTCCGTCGTCATGTCTTTGACAATGATCGTGAACGATAGACACAATTTCAAATCCATTTTTGATTTGTTTGAATCGATTAAGAGTTGTTACAAATAAGAATCGTGATTCATGCCAATAAATGTTGACACCCCGAATAAGAATAAGTTAAGCTTTAACAGTGTGCTGTGTTTCAACTAGAGATGTCCGATAATGGCTTTTTTGCCGATATCCGATATTCCGATATTGTCCAACTCTTAGATACCGATTCCAATATCAGCCGATACCGATATATACAGTCGTGGAATTAACACATTATTATGCTTAATTTAGTTGTGATGCCCCGCTGGATGCATTAAACAATGTAACAAGGTTTTCCAAAATAAATCAACTCAAGTTATGGAAAAAAATGCCAACATGGCGCTGCCATATTTATTATTGAAGTCACAAAGTGCATTATTTTTTTTAACATGCCTCAAAACAGCAGCTTGGAATTTGGGACATGCTCTCCCTGAGAGAGCATGAGGAGGTTGAGGTGGGCGGGGTTGGGGTTGGGGGGGCGGGGTTGAAGTGGGGGTAGGAGGTAGCGGGGGGTATATTGTAGCGTCCCGGAAGAGTTAGTGCTGCAAGGGGTTCTGGGTATTTGTTCTGTTGTGTTTATGTTGTGTTACGGTGCGGATGTTCACCCGAAATGTGTTTGTCATTCTTGTTGGGTCTGGGTTCACAGTGTGGCGCATATTTGTAACAGTGTTAAAGTTGTTTATACGGCCACCCTCAGTGTGACCTGTATGGCTTGACTTGTGTGTGTGAAAAGCTGTAGATATTATGTGACTGGGCCGGCACACAAAGGCAGTGCCTTTAAGGTTTATTGCCGCTCTGTACTTCTCCCTACGTCCGTGTAGGGAGAAGTACATAAAAAGTCATACATTTTACTGTTTGAAACCGATACCGACAATTTCCGATATTACATTTTAAAGCATTTATCGGCCGATAATATCGGCAGTCCGATATTACCGGACATCTCTAGTTTCAACCTAACCAACGTAAATATATGATTGATAATGCGTGAGTGTATGTGTATATGTATGTGCATGTGTATGTATAATTGTACAGTGGATGTGTGTGAATGTATGTATCATGTTTGTGTGTGTGTGTATGTACATTGAACAAAAATAGCCAGACACCTCATCACGTTAGGAACAACAATTACTTTAGGAAAAAATATGATCCATAAAATTGTATTGTTGAATCTGAACATAAGGAGGATGATCTACAAGTTTTATGAACTCTGCTAAACAGATCCAGCTTTAGTGAAACACTAAGCATCATGTAGCAGTATTGCTAAGTGCTAAGCAAAAAATACAAACTACAAACATAATATAACGAAAGCCTACTGTACAATGTCTGCTCTTACTTTACTGAAGACTGACAGGATGTCCATAAATTCCCCTTTATATGAAGAATTGTCAAGACTTGGTCCTTCGGGTTTGTTTTCCCGGAAGGCAACGGAAAGTTGGCGCGGGCAAGACGGGAATGTGAGTACATGATTTTATTTAACACTATCAAAAAAGAACAAACGAAAGGTGCGCACAATGGCGGAGGTACAAAACTTGGCTAATGAAAACAAAAGACTTGCACAAAGGCAAACAACTATAAACATGAAACAAAAACTTACTTGGCATGGGACAGTGAACATGGCATGAAGCAGAGTGATGATAACGGGTGATGTTGCCAGGCAGACTTACTTGAAAACAATGGACTTAAATACTACAGACTTGATTGACAACAGGTGTGTGAGACCGAACGCGAAGACAGGTGCAACTAATCGGTCGTCATGGTGACAAAACAAGAGTGCACAAATAGTCCAAAAACAAAACCGAACATAACTGAAACAAAACATGATCACACAGACATGACAAGAATGAATCATCATGCACACGAAGGGTTAACAAGGAAAAGTCTCCCATCAGACACTGTCTTTGGTTGTGTGTGTTTGTCTCCATCCCAGAGTGTCACAGATGGACAACTTCTAAATTTATGGCTAAATCCTTTAAATTATCCAGATAAGAGGCATTATTTATAATCTAGAATAGCTTTGACGGGTTGCGACGCGATGATGGAGCAGCAGGATATAGCTGCCAGCTCACAGTAAAGCAGCTAAAGGGCTACTTTACATCTGCAGTCCTCTCCAAGGTTTCTCATTGTCATCCCATTGGGTTGAGTTTTTTCTTGCCCTGATGTGGGATCTGAGCCGAGGATGTCGTTGTGGCTTGTGCAGCCCTTTGAGACACTCGTGATTTAGGGTTATATAAGTAAACATTGATTGATTGATTGATGTATTCATTTCAGTTAGTTTTAGTCTTTGCAATTAAGTTGAATGTCCCAGTGTTGCTTTTTTTCCCAGACCTACAAAACGGGGGGAAATTATCGATACTTTCACTGCATCAAGATTGGGACATGGACAATTCTGAATTGATGGAAAATGTCCAAATATTGATTATTTCTGTATTTTGAAATAAGTAATATAGATGGCTCAATTTGAATAGCAACTTATAAAATAGAACCCTATTAATATTAAAGACTGAAATAGGGCCTGGAAAAAAATGTATGAGTGGTGCTGAAGGGCGGAAAAAGAAAAAAAAAATATTTTGAAATAAATGTTTTAATTAATTTCTTATATTAATTCTGCTGCATACTGTGTGTGTTTGTTTGTTGTATAGTTGCACTATGTGTCATTTGTAGGGGTGTAACGGTACGTGTATTTGTATTGAACCGTTTCTGTACGGGGGTTTCGGTTCGCTTCGGAGGTGTACCGAACAAGTTTTCACACAAACATATCTAGTAGCCATATTTAGTTCTGCCTCTGTCTCTTGTCAGTCCTCTACACAGCACCCAGCAATGTCCCACCCACACAACCATCTGATTGGTTACATATAGAGCGATAACAGCCAACCAGCAGTGTGTATTCAGAGCGATAACAGCCAATCAGCAGTGCGTATTCAGAGCGCATGAAGTCAGTGCTTCTGCAGATATGTGTTTAGCAGGTAAGCATCAGGCAGCGGACTCTCCCCAAATTATAGTAAACAGCTCCCAGTCAACTACTAGTAACATCACTATGAGCCCGTTGACAATCCTGGCTTGAGGTGAAGGCTAATTAGCTTTTAGCGTAACGTTAGCTCATTTTGCTGTGTGTGTGTGTGTGTGTGTGTGTTACGGACAGCAAAGCCCCGTCTCTGTTATTTCACTTTACCTTTTTCTGTGTTGATTGAGCTGTGTTGAAGCAGCAAAAAAGGACATTATGTTAAATGAAGAGTTTCTGTCTCTGATAGTTGATATAATAATGTAACTGCATCATTAAGCCTACATGAACTCCATGGTGTTCAGGGATGAATAGGCTCTCCTATTGCTATTGTACTATTTTTTCAGCAATAGTTACATTAATCATTAGTAATGCAGCAGCCTAGTTTTGAATGGCAGGGTCCCTGCTATCACATGTTGATAAAAATATAACATTTACATAATAAAAATCAACTACAGGCTTCCCAAATGCTGTAATAAATTAAGCATGATGAGTTGACTTGAAACTGTTTAATGTTGCACTTTTTATATGTAGAAAACAAGTTTTGTCATTTTATTTACGGTAATCTAAGCAACAACTTGAGGCAGTTTAATGTTGATTAACGTGGGCAGAATTATTATAGTGTTCCCAATGTTAAAAGGATAAAGCCATTGTTTACAAATTTGGTAAATAACCAAAAAAATTATATTTTGTTGTTTTCTTACTGTACCGAAAATGAACCGAACCGTGACCTCTAAACCGAGGTACGTACCAAACCGAAATTTTTGTGTACCATTACACCCCTAGTCATTTGGTAGGCAAAGTCTTGTTTAGGGCCCCAATAAGCACAGAGTCAGCACCGCTGGTTTCTGAACGACCTGCTCGACATCCCATAAAAGTCGGAGAGTACAGTTCAAACATTTGTGGGCTTTATGCTTGCCATTCCCACCCTTGGACAAGTCGACACAAGACAAACATGAAATCATCTCTGGAAGCGCACAGACGCGTCAAAGTATCATTCTGATAGTCGCACGCCACCCAAGTTTGTAACATCTCCAAATGTGAAGCGGATGAGCTGGAGGCAGTCATAAGAGCCATCAGTATGATATACAACCATCATTAAAGTAGCATCTCTTCACACGGCTTTCTTTATTAGTCTTACTGAGCTTTGATACATTGATTGCTGTCTTTTGTGTAGCTTTGGATCAAAAAATTTTTTTTTTCCCAAAGACTATACCATCATGTTTTGTGAGGCAGGATGATGTAATCCTGTAATGTGTCATAGTGGCTCTTTTAATTGGATTGAGTCAGTTTTTTTCCAGGTAAAATTGTAGCGTTGTGTGTAGTTTCATACACTAGAGAAGAGACCTACACTAAGGCCAACAAATCATTTTGTCCATAGGACATGTATGTTTTCAGCTTTTTGATAGTTAAATAAAAATACATACAAACCCCGTTTCCATGAGTTGGGAAATTGTGTTAGATGTAAATATAGAGGGAATACAATGATTTGCAAATCATTTTCAGCCCATATTCAATTGAATGTACTACAAAGACAAGATATTTGATGTTCAAACTCATAAACTTTTTTTTTTTGTTTTTGCAAATAATTAACTTAGAATTTCATGGCTGCAACACGTGCAAAAGTAGTTGGGAAAGAGCATGTTCACCACTGTGTTACATCACCTTTTCTTTTAACAACACTCAATAAACAATTGGGAACTGAGGAAACTAATTGTTGAAGCTTTGAAAGTGGAATTCTTTCCCATTTTTGTTTTATGTAGAGCTTCAGTCGTTCAACAGTCTCCGCTGTCGTATTTTACGCTTCATAATGCGCCACACATTTTCGATGGGAGACAGGTCTGGACTGCAGGTGGGCCAGGAAAGTACCCGCACTCTTTTTTTACGAAACCACGCTGTTGTAACACGTACTGAATGTGGCTTGGCATTGTCTTGCTGAAATAAGCAGCGGCGTCCATGAAAAAGACAGCGCTTGGATGGCAGCATATGTTGTTCCAAAACCTGTATGTACCTTTCAGCATTAATGGTGCCTTGGGCACTAATGCACCCCCATACCATCACAGATGCTGGCTTTTGAACTTTGCATCGATAACAGTCTGGATGGTTCGCTTCCCCTTTGGTCCGGAAGACACAATGTCGAATATTTCCAAAAACAATTTAATATGTGGACTCGTCAGACCACAAAACAGTTTTCCACTTTGCATGAGTCCATCTTAGATGATCTCGGGCCCAGAGAAGCCGGCGGAGTGTCTGGATGTTGTTGATAAATGGCTTTCGCTTTGCATAGTAGAGCTTTAACTTGCACTTACAGATGTAGCGACAAACTGTATTTAGTGACAGTGGTTTTCTGAAGTGTTCCTGAGCCCATGTGGTGATATCCTTTAGAGATTGATGTCGGTTTTTGATACAGTGCCGTCTGAGGGATCGAAGGTCACGGTCATTCAATGTTGGTTTCCGGCCATGCCGCTTACGTGGAGTGATTTCTCCAGATTCTCTGAACCTTTTGATGATATTATGGACCGTAGATGTTGAAATCCCTAAATTTCTTGAAACTGCACTTTGAGAAACGTTGTTCTTAAACTGTTTGACTATTTGCTCACGCAGTTGTGGACAAAGTGGTGACCTTCGCCCCATCCTTTCTTGTGAAAGACTGAGCATTTTTTGGGAAGCTGTTTTTATACTCAATCATGGCACCCACCTGTTCCCAATTAGCCTGCACACCTGTGGGATGTTCCAAATAAGTGTTTGATGAGCATTCCTCAACTTTATCAGTATTTATTGCCACCTTTCCCAACTTCTTTGTCACGTGTTGCTGGCATCAAATTCTAAAGTTAATGATTATTTGCCAAAAAAAAAATGTTTATCAGTTTGAACATCAAATATGTTGTCTTTGTAGCATATTCAACTGCATATGGGTTGAAAATGATTTGCAAATCATTATATTCCGTTTATATTTACATCTAACACAATTTCCCAACTCATATGGAAACAGGGTTTGTACAAAAAATGAGGAAAGCCCACCGAGACAGACTGAACAATTGGATGATCACTTCATGGGTGGTATTGCAGCAACACACCAAATGTAATTAATCATAGTCCACAACATGATCGGGAGTCATGTATTAGCTCAATGGTGTGTGTGTTGTTGTGGCTTGTGTACTGCTGGCAGAAGTGGGTAAAGTAGCCAAAAAATATACTCAAGTAAGAGAACTGTTACTTTAGATTATGAATTAGTATGAATAATGATGTTGATGAAAAACATCAGAGCTGTCTTAAAGGCATGTGATCTACTATTTCTATTGTTATCTACTGACTAATGAAATGTGCACATCATTTTTTATGCTGTTTTAAAAAATATTGTGTATACAAAAAGAGTTGTATTTTCAAAATACATTCTTGGAGAAGGCATTCGACCGTGTCCCTCGGGAAGTCCTGTGGGGAGTGCTCAGAGAGTATGGGGTATCGAACTGTCTGATTGTGGCGGTCCGCTCCCTGTATGATCAGTGTCAGAGCTTGGTCCGCATTGCCGGCAGTAAGTCGGACACGTTTCTGGTGAGGGTTGGACTCCGCCAAGGCTGCCCTTTATCACCGATTCTGTTCATAACTTTTATGGACAGAATTTCTAGGCGCAGTCGGGGCGTTGAGGGGATCCGGTTTGGTGGCTGCAGGATTAGGTATCTGCTTTTTGTAGGTGATGTGGTCCTGATGGCTTCATCTGGCCCGGATCTTCAGCTCTCACTGGATCGGTTCGCAGCCGAGTGTGAAGTGACTGGGATGAGAATCAGCACCTCCAAGTCCGAGTCCATGGTTCTCGCCCGGAAAAGGGTGGAGTGCCATCTCCGGGTTGGGGAGGAGACCCTGTGGAGGAGTTCAAGTACCTCGGAGTCTCGTCATGAGTGAGGGAAGAGTGCATCGTGAGATCGACAGGCGGATCGGTGCGGCGTCTTCAGTAATGCGGACGCTGTATCGATCCGTTGTGGTGAAGAAGGAGCTGAGCCGGAAGGCAAAGCTCTCAATTTACCGGTCGATCTACGTTCCCATCCTCACTTTTGGTCATGAGCTTTGGGTTATGACCGAAAGGACAAGATCACGGGTACAAGCGGCCGAAATGAGTTTCCTCCGCCGGGTGGCGGGGCTCTCCCTTAGAGATAGGGTGAGAAGCTCTGTCATCCAGGAGGAGCTCAAAGTAAAGCCACTGCTCCTCCACATGGAGAGGAGACAGGTGAGGTGGTTCGGGCATCTGGTCAGGATGCCACCCGAACGCCTCCCTAGGGAAGTGTTTAGGGCACATCCGACCGGTAGGAGGCCACGGGGAAGACCCAGGACACGTTGGGTAGACTATGGCCTGGGAACGCCTTGGGATCCCCCGGGAAGAGCTGGACGAAGTGGCTGGGGAGAGGGAAGTGTGGGCTTCTCTGCTTAGGCTGCTGCCCCCGGGACCCCACCTCAGATAAGCGGGAGAAAATGGATGGATGGATGGCATTCGTTAAATTGTTTCTGTCCACTAGTTCTTTCTACCAACCAGGATGGGCTGGTATGATATCGTGTAATTAAAGTGTCTTCTTTGAGAATATTCTGACACGTATTAAGCAAATCGGTTTACGAGCAGAGGAGTATGTTCGGCAGCGCACAATCACGGAGTACTTACAAGCAGACACAGTGTGTAGACAGAAAAGGGAGAATGGACGCATTTGGGTGTAAAAAGTAAAGATAAATGGGAAGTTTTAACACTGAAACGCCCTCAGGAAGAGGTGCTTTAAGACATGGCTAGCTAGCTAGCAGCGAATATCCATCCACAGTGTTGTAGCTACTTCTAAATCACTAATGCTTGTCTCCATGGCGACAAATAAAGTGAGTTTCTTACATGTACCATTATCACCGGAGGACGAGGAATAGCTAAACATGCTTCACGACACACCGTAGGAGGATACAAAAGCTCACCGGCGTCACAATGTAAACAAACGCCATGGGTGGATCTACACCTGACATCCACTGTAATGATACCAAGTACAATAGCTTATTTAGTCGATACTACTATGATTACATCGATATTTTTTATCATCACAAAATCTTTTTCCGGTTTTTTTAAATGTATATTATGTTTATAAACTCAGTGAATACGTCCCTGGACACATGAGAACTTTGAATATGACCAATGTATGATCCTGTAACTACTTGGTATCGGATCGATACCTAAATGTGTGGTATCATCCAAAACTAATGTAAAGTATCAAAGAAGAGAAGAATAAGTGATTATTACATTTTAACAGAAGTGTAGATATAACATGTTAAAACGGAAAATAAGCATGTATTAACAGTAAATCAACAATATATAAAAATTTTTTACAGCTTGTCCTTCATAATTTTGACAAAATAATAGAATAGAAATGACACAATATGTTACTGCATGCGTCAGCAGACTAATTAGGAGCCTTTGTTTGTTTACTTACTACTAAAAGACAAGTTGTCTTGTATGTTCACTATTTTATTTGAGGACTAAAATGCAATAATAAACATATGTTTCATGTACACTAAGATTTTTTGTTAAAATAAAGCTAATAATGCCATTTTTTGTGGTCCCCTTTATTTAGAAAAGTATCGAAATACATTTTGGTACCGATACCAAAATATTGGTATTGGGACAACTCTGTACCCTACAAATACTGGCTTATTTCAGCTTCTCACTGATGAGCCACATTAATAATAATGCATAATGATGATGGCGTGGCGCAGTGGGAGAATGGCCGTGCGCGGCCCGAGGGTCCCTGGTTCAATCCCCACCTAGTACCAACCTCGTCATGTCCGTTGTGTCCTGAGCAAGACACTTCACCCTTGCTCCTGATGGGTGCTGGTTAGCGCCTTGCATGGCAGCTCCCTCCATCAGTGTGTGAATGTGTGTGTGAATGGGTAAATGTGGAAGTAGTGTCAAAGCGCTTTGAGTACCTTGAAGGTAGAAAAGCGCTATACAAGTACAACTCATTTATCATTTATCATTTATCATATAAATAAATGTAGCAATTGGGATTAAAACTCAATGTATGCTGCATTAAAACTACTCTGACAAATACAATCAATCCAAAAAGTGACTTAAGTAAATGTCTGGGAATAAATGTAGTGCGCGTGACTGCCGGTGATGCTGACATTCCACAAACACAACAAACCCTAAGCAGCCTGCAGAACTTCATTAAGCATGTCCTCCAACATGTGTTACCCATTTTCCAACATCATTTTCTCAATTCCATACAATATCAAAGAGCCTTAAATATCAAAAAAGCAACTATAAGTATGTTCAAAGCAAAACAAGTCATTAATGACATCTGGAGACGCTCAGTAAATCACAAGGGGGGGAGAAACTTTTATATTGAAGATGGTTTCGCTCCACATATTTGGGTTTGTCGTCACATGTTGCTCAGAATTTGAACATTAGTGGTGTGCTACACAAGCTTTACTTCATAGCGAGGAAATCCCCAACAATTACAGAGACAAAGCATGTGTTCTAATATAATCAATCAAATGGATATTGTTTAAATAAAACTACACACAAGTTGTGTTTATATTCACCACTGAAGGACTACATCAAGTCTAAGGATAGCTTGGCATTAAACTGTTAATGGAAAGTAGAACTTTCCATTTTTTTTTAAAAACAACATAACATTGCACTTGTTAAACATTATACATCCACTATATTGCCAAAAGTATTTGGCCACCTGCCTTTACTCACATATTAGTTAAAGTTAAAGTACCAATGATTGTCACACACACACTAGATGTGGTGAAATTTGTCCTCTGCATTCGACCCATCCCCTTGTTCACCCCCTGGGAGGTGAGGGGAGCAGTGGGCAGCAGCGATGCCGTGCCCGGGAATCATTTTTGGTGATTTAATCCCCAATTCCAACCCTTGATGCTGAGTGCCAAGCAGGGAGGTAATGGGTCCCATTTTTATAGTCTTTGGTATGACTCAGCTGGGATTTGAACTCACAACCTACCGATCTCAGGGCGGACACTCTAACCACTAGGCCACTGAGTAGGTTGAACTTGAAGTGCCATCCCATGGAATTGTCCAAAATGGTTTGGTATCCTGGAGCATTCAAAGTTCCTTTCACTAGAACTAACTCCTGAAAAACCAACCCCGCACCATAATTCCTCCTCCACCAAATTTCACACTCGGCACAATGCAGTCCGAAATGTAGTGTTCTCCTGGCAACCTCCAAACCCAGACTGGTCTATCAGATTGCCAGATGGAAAAGAGTGATTCATCACTCCAGAGAAGGCGTCTCCACTGCGCTAGAGTCCAGTGGCGACGTGCTTTACACCACTGCATCCCACGCTTTGCATTGGACTTGGTCATGTATGGCTTAGATTCAGCTGCTCGGCCATGGAAACCCATTCCATGAAGCTCTCTGCGGTCTGTACGTGGGCTAATTGGAAGGTCACATGAAGTTTGGAGCTCTGTAGCAACTGACCGTGCAGAAAGTCTGTCAGTTTACGTGGCCTACCACTTGGTGGCTGAGTTGCTGTTGTTCCCAAACTCTTCACTTTTCTTATGATAAAGTTGACTTTGGAATATTTAGGAGCGAGGAAATTTCACAACTGGATTTGTTGCACAGGTGGCATCCTATGACAGTTCCACGCTGGAAATCACTGATAGCGGCCCATTCTTTCACAAATGTTTGTAGAAACAGTCTCCATGCCTAAGTGCTTGGTTTTATACACCTGGCCATGTGATTAGGACACCTGATTCTCATCATTTGGATGGGTGGCCAAATACTTTTGGCAATATGGTGTATATATGTCCCATACAATATTTTACTTTAACATTAAGGATAGGCTCCAGCACAAAGCGCGGCCCCGGCAGGGACAAGCGGTAGAAAATAGATGGATGGATTGAGGAGTGGGATTCAAATGTTAGCCAAACTAGCACAGGTACAGTATGAGCTACAGTGTTAACATTACAGTCACATTTTAACAGCAATGATAAATGATGATTTGATAAAAAAAAAAAAAAAAGAAGATAAAACTCATAGACATTTGGGGCCTAACCTACTAAAAATTTGCGCGTAATAAACGTGCAAACTTGATAGCACACGCAAAGCTGATCTACTAAGCTGGTGCTCAGAGGATTGCGTCTCTTAAATGAGCAAAATAGAGAGCGCTATCAATTTAGCATGTTTGTCTTCATGATATGTAGAATATATGCTGATTATTAGAACGCCCCCAATACTGGAAGGAGGCAATGCAAATAAAATAATTTAGGGTTCAAAATGTGATTTATCAATCCTAAAACTGTTCTGGGACCGCTGTTTTGCGCCTATATTTTAGCATGTCTGAAATGTTCATGCAAACTGGCTCAGTTGCTAAACTGCTGTGAGAAAGGAGGCGATCGCAGAAAAAAGTGTAGTTCCCCTTTAAAATTAAAAGAATACGTAAACATCAAATGTTATTATAAATGTGCCCGTTACCACAGTACATATACAAACACCGTTTCCATATGAGTTGGGAAATTGTGTTAGATGTAAATATAAACGGAATACAATGATTTGCAAATCCTTTTCAACCCATATTCAACTGAATGCACTACAAAGACAAGATATTTGATGTTCAAACTCATAAACTTTATTTTTTTTTTTTTGCAAATAATAATTAACTTAGAATTTCATGGCTGCAACACGTGCCAAAGTAGTTGGGAAAGGGCATGTTCACCACTGTGTTACATGGCCTTTCCTTTTAACAACACTCAGTAAACGTTTGGGAACTGAGGAGACACATTTTTTTAAGCTTCTCAGGTGGAATTCTTTCCCATTCTTGCTTGATGTACAGCTTAAGTTGTTCAACAGTCCGGGGGTCTCCGTTGTGGTATTTTAGGCTTCATAATGCGCCACACATTTTCAATGGGAGACAGGTCTGGACTACAGGCAGGCCAGTCTAGTACCCGCACTCTTTTACTATGAAGCAACATTGATGTAACACGTGGCTTGGCATTGTCTTGCTGAAATAAGCAGGGGCGTCCATGGTAACGTTGCTTGGATGGCAAGATATGTTGCTCCAAAACCTGTATGTACCTTTCAGCATTAATGGCGCCTTCACAGATGTGTACCCATGTCTTGGGCACTAATACACCCCCATACCATCACAGATGCTGGCTTTTCAACTTTGCGCCTATAACAATCCGGATGGTTCTTTTCCTCTTTGGTCCGGAGGACACGACGTCCACAGTTTCCAAAAACAATTTGAAATGTGGACTCGTCAGACCACAGAACACTTTTCCACTTTGTATCAGTCCATCTTAGATGAGCTCAGGCCCAGCGAAGCCGACAGCGTTTTTGGGTGTTGTTGATAAACGGTTTTCGCCTTGCATAGGAGAGTTTTAACTTGCACTTACAGATGTAGCGACCAACTGTAGTTACTGACAGTGGGTTTCTGAAGTGTTCCTGAGCCCATGTGGTGATATCCTTTACACACTGATGTCGCTTGTTGATGCAGTACAGCCTGAGGAATGGAAGGTCACGGGCTTAGCTGCTTACATGCAGTGATTTCTCCAGATTCTCTGAACCCTTTGATGATATTACAGACTGTGGATGGTGAAATCCCTAAATTCCTTGCAATAGCTGGTTGAGAAAGGTTTTTCTTAAACTGTTCAACAATTTGCTCACGCATTTGTTGACAAAGTGGTGACCCTCGCCCCATCCTTGTTTGTGAATGACTGAGCATTTCATAGAATTACTTTTATACCCAATCATGGCACCCACCTGTTCCCAATTTGCCTGTTCAGCTGTGGGATGTTCCAAATAAGTGTTTGATGAGCATTCCTCAACTCTATCAGTATTTATTGCCACCTTTCCCAACTTTTTTGTCACGTGTTGCTGGCATCAAATTCTAAAGTTAATGATTATTTGCAAAAAAAAACATGTTTATCAGTTTGAACATCAAATATGTTGTCTTTGTAGCATATTCAACTGAATATGGGTTGAAAAGGATTTGCAAATCATTGTATTTAGTTTATATTTACATCTAACACATTTTCCCAACTCATATGGAAACGGGGTTTATATATTACATCATGTATATAAAACCTTAATGCAGGTGTTTTTAAGGACTTCATGTGCAGAAAAGAGTGACTCCTATAGGCTCCAATGTAAGCAGACTTTTGTTTGCATTTATTTAACATTTAGAATGCATTAAAATAAAGAAAACATATGTGTTCTTGTTTTACATAAGGATTGTGAATGATAGGCAAAATCTCCAATAAAAGCAGTTCCCCTTTACTGGGCTGATTAAAACAAATTGAATTGATTATTTTTCTAATGGTGTTAGTTTGTCCATATAAAACATACGTTTTTATAATCTATCTCCTATATGAATAAAACTTGCAATATGCATTGTCTTGTGTCTGGATAATTCCAGAAAACAACAACAGCGCTTTTCCAGAGCGCACCTTCAGTGTGCTAAAAGTACATTCTGTTGTCCAGATTGTGCTTCAGTGGAGCCCTGAAAAGGTGGTACATATATTTGTTTGTTGCATGTAAAATGCCACAGGTTGGACCATATAATGCCATAAATGTGTAGGGAAATGAGTGTCTCCATGGTGACAGCCGTACACATGCAAATTCCCCATTTAAATAAGGTGGACTGCAGCACTTTTGCACTTGTTATCAATTGTACACGCAGTCTTAGTTGATCACCCACAACACGCCCACTTTTATAATTGCTATTTGGCAACGTTAGTAGATCAGGCCCTAAGTGTAGCATTTTTAAGGTGTGTAGCGAAACCTGCTTTGTGTTTTGTTTTGTTTTTTCCAACTGTAAAGTAATGGATGCAAACCTAATTAGGGGTGGGTCAAAGGTTTTTCCTTCCTGACGTCATGAACAGTCGGAACATACAAAAGTGAGGAACACGATGGACTGTTTTCATGTTTGGTGTTAACAGTGGTGACCCTATTTTTACCTTTTGTATGAAAGTCCAGTGTTAAATGTCTATGGATGTCCCCATTCATCTAGGTCAGAGGTGTCAAACTCATTTTATCAATCAATCAATCAATATTTATTTATATAGCCCTAAATCACAAGTGCCTCAAAAGGCTGCCCAAGCCACAACGACATCCTCGGTTCAGATCCCACATCAGGGCAAGGAAAAACTCAACCCAGTGGGATGACAATGAGAAACCTTGGAGAGGACTGCAGATGTGGGTGACCCCCCCCCCCCCCCTCTAGGGGAGACCGATGCAATGGATGTCGAGTGGGTCTAGCATAATATTGTGAAAGTCCAGTCAATAGTGGATCTACCATAATATTATGAGAGTCCAGTCCATAGTGGATCTAACATAATAGTGTGAGAGTCCAGTCCATAGTGCATCTAACATAATATTGTGAGAGTCCAGTCCATAGTGGATCTAACATAATAGTGTGAGCGTCCAGTCCATGGTGGATCTAACATAATATTGTGAGAGTCCAGTCCATAGTGGATCTAACATAATAGTGTGAGATTCCAGTCCATAGTGGAACTAACATAATAGTGTGAGAGTCCAGTCCATAGTGGAACTAACATAAAAGTGTGAGCATCCAGTCCATAGTGGATCTAACATAATATTGTGAGAGTCCAGTCCATAGTGGATCTAACATAATAGTGTGAGAGTCCAGTCCATAGTGGATCTAACATAATAGTGTGAGAGTCCAGTCCATAGTGGATCTAACATAATATTGTGAGAGTCCAGTCCATAGTGGATCTAACATAATAGTGTGAGCGTCCAGTCCATGGTGGATCTAACATAATATTGTGAGAGTCCAGTCCATAGTGGATCTAACATAATAGTGTGAGATTCCAGTCCATAGTGGAACTAACATAATAGTGTGAGAGTCCAGTCCATAGTGGAACTAACATAATAGTGTGAGCATCCAGTCCATAGTGGATCTAACATAATATTGTGAGAGTCCAGTCCATAGTGGATCTAACATAATAGTGTGAGAGTCCAGTCCATAGTGGATCTAACATAATAGTGTGAGAGTCCAGTCCATAGTGGATCTAACATAATATTGTGAGAGTCCAGTCCATAGTGGATCTAACATAATAGTGTGAGAGTCCAGTCCATAGTGGAACTAACATAATAGTGAGAGTCCAGTCCATAGTGGATCTAACATAATAGTGTGAGAGTCCAGTCCATAGTGGATCTAACATAATAGTGTGAGAGTCCAGTCCATAGTGGATCTAACATAATATTGTGAGAGTCCAGTCCATAGTGGATCTAACATAATAGTGTGAGCGTCCAGTCCATGGTGGATCTAACATAATATTGTGAGAGTCCAGTCCATAGTGGATCTAACATAATAGTGTGAGATTCCAGTCCATAGTGGAACTAACATAATAGTGTGAGAGTCCAGTCCATAGTGGAACTAACATAATAGTGTGAGCATCCAGTCCATAGTGGATCTAACATAATATTGTGAGAGTCCAGTCAATAGTGGATCTACCATAATAGTGTGAGAGTCCAGTCCATAGTGGATCTAACATAATATTGTGAGAGTCCAGTCCATAGTGGATCTAACATAATAGTGTGAGCGTCCAGTCCATGGTGGATCTAACATAATATTGTGAGAGTCCAGTCCATAGTGGATCTAACATAATAGTGTGAGATTCCAGTCCATAGTGGAACTAACATAATAGTGTGAGAGTCCAGTCCATAGTGGAACTAACATAATAGTGTGAGCATCCAGTCCATAGTGGATCTAACATAATATTGTGAGAGTCCAGTCCATAGTGGATCTAACATAATAGTGTGAGAGTCCAGTCCATAGTGGATCTAACATAATAGTGTGAGAGTCCAGTCCATAGTGGATCTAACATAATATTGTGAGAGTCCAGTCCATAGTGGATCTAACATAATAGTGTGAGAGTCCAGTCCATAGTGGAACTAACATAATAGTGAGAGTCCAGTCCATAGTGGATCTAACATAATATTGTGAGAGTCCAGTCCATAGTGGATCTAACATAATAGTGTGAGAGTCCAGTCCATAGTGGATCTAACATAATAGTGTGAGAGTCCAGTCCATAGTGGATCTAACATAATAGTGTGAGAGTCCAGTCCATAGTGGATCTAACATAAATAATACTGTGAGAGTCCAGTCCATAGTGGATCTAACATAATAGTGTGCGAGTCCAGTCCATAGTGGATCCAACATAATAGTGTGAGAGTCCAGTCCATAGTGGATCTAACATAATAGTGTGAGAGTCCAGTCCATAGTGGATCTAACATAATAGTGTGAGAGTCCAGTCCATAGTGGATCTAACATAATATTGTGAGAGTCCAGTCCATAGTGGATCTAACATAATAGTGTGAGAGTCCAGTCCATAGTGGATCTAACATAATACTGTGAGAGTTCAGTCCATAGTGGATCTAACATAATAGTGTGAGAGTCCAGTCCATAGTGGATCTAACATAATATTGTGAGAGTCCAGTCCATAGTGGATCTAACATAATAGTGTGAGAGTCCAGTCCATTGTGGATCTAACATAATACTGTGAGAGTCCAGTCCATAGTGGATCTAACATAATAGTGTGAGAGTCTAACCCATAGTGGAACTAACATAATAGTGAGAGTCCAGTCCATAGTGGATCTAACATAATAGTGTGAGAGTCCAGTCCATAGTGGATCTAACATAATAGTGTGAGAGTCCAGTCCATAGTGGATCTAACATAATATTGTGAGAGTTCAGTCCATAGTGGATCTAACATAATAGTGAGAGTCCAATCCATAGTGGGGCCAGCAGGAGACCATCCCGAGCGGAGACAGGTCAGCAGCGCAGAGACGTCCCCAACCGATGCACAGGCAAGCGGTCCACCCCGGGTCCCGACTCGGGACAGCCAGCACTTTTAGCTCAAGGGCCACACGTAGATAAATGTACAGATGAATATATATGCAAAAGTGCAATATATTTATCTGTACATTAATCTATTTATTTATATCTGCACCTTATTGCTCTTTTATCCTGCACTACGACCAGCTAATGCAACAAAATGTTGTTATCTGTACTGTAAAGTTCAAATTTGAATGACAATAAAAGGAAGTCTAAGTCTAAGAGAATGATATTCCCAAGTTGGCCGTACTGATAAAATCATGGCGTAATATGTTAAAATAAAGACAACTTCAGATTGTTTTCTTTGTTTTGCTTTGGCCAAAAATAAACGAGCACGTTCTGAAAATGTACAGATGACAAATAATCCTCTTGACAAAACATTTCAACTGAGGAAAAAAAAAGTTGCAATTTGAAAAACACAATGAAGAACACAATGATCTTAGACCAGTGGTTCTTAACCTTGTTGGAGGTACCGAACCCCACCAGTTTCATATGCGCATTCACCGAACCCTTCTTTAGTGAAAAATAAAATGTTTTGTTTCAAATTCAAGACAAAGTTATATTTTTTTGGTAACACTTTAGTATGGGGAACATATTCTAAGTAAGAAAGACTTAATTTAGAGTTATTTGGTTAGGGTTAGGGTTAGAGGGTTAGGGCCAGGGTTAGAGGGTTAGGGTTATAATAAGGCCATGCCGAATAAGGCATTAATAAGTACTTAATAATGACTAGTTAAGAGCCAATATGTTACCAATTTGCATGTTAATAAGCAACTAATTAATGGTGAATATGTTCCCCATACTAAAGTGTTACCATGTTTTTTTACTGGTGCACACAATGAACCATGCATGAACATCACCTTGTTCAAAGAACAAAACCAACACAGTGCATAAACCCACAACAAATTACACACCTGCAAATCAGTCTGACTTCTGCTGTTGCCGTATCCGTAATACGCCGATAGAGAGAAGTTTGTATTTACACGATGAGTCGGGTGTGTTTTGACCTCCGCCGAACCCCTGAGCCCGACTCACCGAACCCCTAGGGTTCGATCGAACCCAGGTTAAGAACCACTGTCTTAGACTTTGTCCCAATGTATCGACAAAGCCATTCAGCGTTAAGTCACAGCCTATCTGGGATTGAACAAAATAAATGATAAGTAGATCAAAACTTCTCATTTGTCATTTCCACGCATTATTAAGTTAAAAAGGTAAAGTACCACTGACAGTCACACACACACTAGGTGTGGTGAAATTACTCTCTGCATTTGACCCATCCCCTTGTTCCACCCACCGGGAAGGTGAGGGGAGCAGTGAGCAGCATCGGCGGTCGCGCTCGGGAATCATTTTTGGTGATTTAACCCCCACTTCCAACCCTTGATGCTGAGTGCCATCCTGTGCTAACTCAACAAACTACACACACGGAGGTAGAAACTATTCAAGAGGACTGAGTTGCACTCCGCGTCCACTTTTCACATTTTTCATGGGGACATTTTAGGACTTTGAGGGTCCAAAGCACGACGTGTTCGAAGCAGTAGACGTAAATTGGCTGCTTTTACTTTCCGTTTGGGTTGTGGGGGAGAAGTCACACTTTACCATAGCTATTCACTTTACTGTGTACCTCATGCTTGGCCCCGGTATACACCGGTTGGTTGCCTACCAGAATTGCTATTGCGCCATCCAGTGGACACATTTAGAACAGCCATTTCTTTTATTAAAACATTTCAGCTTATTTTTATACTGAGCAAACTAATCTCACGGGCCGCATAATCAATCAATCAATCAAAGTTTACTTATATAGCCCTAAATCACGAGTGTCTCAACGGGCTGCACAAGCCATAACGACATCCTCTGCTCAGATCCCGCATAAAACCTGTTCGCGGGCCTGATCTGTCCCACGGGCCGGACATTTGACACCCCTGATCTAGGTCATTGTATTCTCAGGGCATTCAATCAATCTCAACTGTCCTGTTCAGTTCGTCTTAAAATATGTTAAACATGCCAACATACATAACTACTAGAGATGCGCGGTTTGCGGGCACAACCGCGGAGTCCGCGGATTATCCGCGAATCGGGCGGATGAAATTTAAAAAAATTAGATTTTATCAGCGGGTCGGGTCGGGTCGGGTCGGGCGATTGAAATTAAAAAAAATTAGATTTTAAATAGATTCAGGCGGGTGGCAGTTAAACCAATTCGGAAATATGATGTAGCGGCTAGCTACGGGGTGTTAGCCAATGGCTTTGGCTGGGGGGCGGGACTTCCGGGCAAGTTAGGGAAGTGACGTTGTTGACAGGAAGTGTTAGTTCGAGTTTTGCCCGGAAAGAGGGGAGACGCACATTGGAGCTGTTGTGTGGTTACATTGCATCTTATTACAATAAATACGAGACAAACGAATAAGTCTATGAGCCTACGTTCCTGGGAACATTACAATATATACATAGTTAAATATTGTTACCCACATACGAAAAACAAGCAGGCACCTGCTGCATATGCCACAACAGAAGAAAAAAAAAAAAAAGAGATGGACACTTTTACGGAGCGGAGAAGGCCCCCGACGCCTCGCCGGGGTCCGGGACCGAGGCCCCTTCCCCCGAGAGGGCCCCACCGGGAGCCGTAGCTGAGGCGATCCGCGAGAAGGGCCCGACGCACGTCCAGGGTCACCACCGCGCCCACCGCACCGACGCCCCGCCTCGTCCGCCTTCGCCGCAGCCGGCGTCACGCGCAGCAGGTAAGCAGCTTACCTGCCCGCCACCCCCGTGGACGGGGGCTCGTAACAGGGGTCACTCCGCGCGCTCCGCCCGCGCAGCTTACCTGCCCGCCACCCCTGTTGCCGGGGGCGCGTAACAGGGGTCACTCCGCGCGCAGTGCGCTCACGAAAGGGGTGGGGCTCACCCTGGTTGATATAGACAGCAGCTAGGACGGTGGCCATGGAAGTTGGAACCCGCTAAGGAGTGTGTAACAACCCACCTGCCGAATCAACTAGCCCTGAAAATGGATGGCGCTGGAGCGTGGGGCCCATAAAGTTAAAGTTAAAGTACCAATGATTGTCACACACACACTAGGTGTGGCGAGATTATTCTCTGCATTTGACCCATCACCCTTGATTACCCCCTGGGAGGTGAGGGGAGCAGTGGGCAGCAGCGGTGGCCGCGCCCGGGAATCATTTTGGTGATTCAACCCCCAATTCCAACCCTTGATGCTGAGTGCCAAGCAGGGAGGTAATGGGTCCCATATACCCGGCCGTCGCCGGCAGCGAGACGCGCTTGGAGGTGCGCTCAGCGCGGCTCCCATATGATTGCGCACTGGTGTGCGTCTGGGTCGTGACAGCGTGGCACGCGAATGTCTGTGCTGCGTTGGATCAGTCTCCTTTCTTTAACAGGCAAAAGCTTTATAACCTCACTAATGCCTTGCATCGTCTATATTAGATATATAACAACGGGCGGGTGCGGGCGGGTGGCGGACGGATGCAGTTCTGATCAAATGTTAGATCGGGTGGATTGCGGATGGTTGACGACTTTCTGATGCGGTTGCGGATTAAATAATTGCCTATCCGCGCATCTCTAATATATATTTATACTTATATGTAGTTACATATAAGTATAAATATTTGGGGTTTTGGCACCAGCTGCTAGACTAGGTGTGACCGATCTAAGTCTATGACCATTGAACTGATGAAGCCTACTTGGATGAGAGGAGATAGGTCTTCTAAGTCAAACCAAACAGTTGGAATTGAGTGTTAAAGTGAGATTTGACTTCCCTTAGGGCAGGGGTGGGCAAACTACGGCCCGGGGGTCACACCTGGCCCGGTTGTCCCTTTAATCCGGTCCGCCAAATATTAAAACATAATTGAGCAAAGATCTGTTTTGAGAATTTCCACAACAAAATACCACTAGACTTCGACTCACTGGCAAAAAAAGGTGATTAACACTGCCGCCCCTAAAAAGAATGTAAGTGTTAACCCTTTAACCTCTTAAAGGGGAACATTATCACCAGACCTATGTAAGCGTCAATATATACCTTGATGTTGCAGAAAAAAGACCATATATTTTTTTAACCGATTTCCGAACTCTAAATGGGTGAATTTTGGCGAATTAAACGCCTTTCTATTATTCGCTCTCGGAGCGATGACGTCACAACGTGGCGTCACATCGGGAAGCAATCCGCCATTTATCAAACACCGAGTCAAATCAGCTCTGTTATTTTCCGTTTTTTCGACTGTTTTCCGTACCTTGGAGACATCATGCCTCGTCGGTGTGTTGTCGGAGGGTGTAACAACACGAACAGGGACGGATTCAAGTTGCACCAGTGGCCCAAAGATGCGAAAGTGGCAAGAAATTGGACATTTGTTCCGCACACTTTACCGACGAAAGCTATGCTACGACAGAGATGGCAAGAATGTGTGGATATCCTGCGACACTCAAAGCAGATGCATTTCCAACGATAAAGTCAAAGAAATCTGCCGCCAGACCCCCATTGAATCTGCCGGAGTGAGTGAGCAATTCAGGGACAAAGGACCTCGGTAGCACGGCAAGAAATGGCGGCAGTTTGTTCCCGCAGACGAGCGAGCTAAACCCCCTGGATGTCTTGGCTCACACCGTCCTTTATGCCACCGAAGATGATCAAGAGAAGAATATCGACCCTAGCTTCGCTGGCCTGCTGACGTGAGGGTATGTCTACAGAATATATTAATTGATGAAAATTGGGCTGTCTGCACTCTCAAAGTGCATGCTGTTGCCAAATGTATTTCATATGCTGTAAACCTAGTTCATAGTTGTTAGTTTCCTTTAATGCCAAACAAACACATACCAATCGTTGGTTAGAAGGCGATCGCCAAATTCGTCCTCGCTTTCTCCCGTGTCGCTGGCTTTCGTGTCGTTTTCGTCGGTTTCGCTTGCATACGGTTCAAACCGATATGGCTCAATAGCTTCAGTTTCTTCTTCAATTTCGTTTTCGCTACCTGCCTCCACACTACAACCATCCGTTTCAATACATGCGTAATCTGTTGAATCGCTTAAGCCGCTGAAATCCGAGCTAATGTCGCTATAACTTGCTGTTCTATGCGCCATGTTTGTTTGTATTGGCATCACTGTGTGACGTCACAGGAAAATGGACGGGTGTTTATAACGATGGTTAAAATCAGGCACTTTGAAGCTTTTTTTCGGGATATTGCGTGATGGGTAAAATTTTGAAAAAAACTTCGAAAAATAAAATAAGCCACTTGGAACTGATTTTTAATGGTTTTAACCCTTCTGAAATTGTGATAATGTTCCCCTTTAAGGCCCAAGCTGTTTGTTTACATGCTTTTTTTTAATTTCTCTTTGCTATTTGGGCTTATTGGACCCTAATTAGAATAAAAACTAAGAATCATATTTTGATATGATGTACTTAGTCCATAAGTAACAAATGTGTACTTCCAAATTCCATTGTATGTTATGCTCTTCTGACACCACCAGATGGCAGTATAAGTGTCCACATAAGCGGCCATAAGACCCCAATTCAGTAGTGTACACAATTTTGGAAATAAGAGCTAAAAGGTGCTGTCCACGCATGTGGCCACTAAGCCTTTTTAATACCATGTGTATGTTTATTTGATGTTCTGATATGATATTGTTGAAAAATAGATATATTATGATTAAAATAACCCATGTTTGAGAAGCCTACTCTTAGTTCCAATATATATGATATGCTTTGAAATTCATTATGTGCTCGCTCGGCCCGTCTGTCAAATTTCAAAAGCCAATACCTACTCAGTGGCCTCGTGGTTAGAGTGTCCGCCCTGAGATGGGTAGGTTGTGAGTTGAAACCCAGGCCGAGTCATACCAAAGACTATAAAAATGGGAGCCATTACCTCCCTGCTTGGCACTCAACTCAGCATCAAGGGTTGGAATTGGGGGTTAAATCACCAAAAATGATTCCCGGGCGCGGCCACCGCTGCTGCTCACTGCTCCGCTCACCTCCCAGGGGGTGAACAAGGGGATGGGTCAAATGCAGAGAATAATTTCGCCACACCTAGTGTGTGTGTGACTATCATTGGTACTTTAACAATGATGCCACTGAGTCAAAAAGTTTACCCACCCCTGCCTTAGGGTTACATATTTTGTATTTGTCATTAAGACTGGTTTGTTGCACTTTTTTGGGGAATTTTGCCTGTCGTTCACAATCATTATGAGAGACATGACAATGGATGTTATTTTTGAAATGCATGATTTATGATCTACAAAAAACTTCCAGGGAGCAAGGAAGCAGCAGACCACCGGATGATGTAAACATAGCGACACACGGTAGTGATCAAATAGTTTGTCTGCGTTAGCGTTTATAATAACAATATCTCTAATATCTGGTTGATATTCAAGTCACGAAATGTACATTGAGTATTGTTGGTGGTTTTTGAACGGTTATTCATTGAGCTGACTTTTATTTACGTTTATTTATGAGTTAGAATGCATTAAAAAAAAATCCATCTGTCATGTCTTTCATAATGATTGTAAACCCCCAAAAAGTGCGGTTCCACTTTAATGTTAATTGTCAACTTATTTTTGCGCTGATTTTAAAATGCTGATTTTAAATCGGAATTTGAGTTTCCGTGCTAGCTCGTACTGTAGTTTGAACCTGGAACAGATTATTTTGTATAAGAAAAATAAAGTTTTAAATCCATTTATATGTAGAGTACAGGCCAAATGTTTGGACACACCTTCTCATTCAATGTGTTTTAAGTTAAAGTTCAAGTACCAATGATTGTCACACACACACACTAGGTGTGGTGAAATTTGTCCTCTGTATTTGACCCATCACCCTTGTTCACCCCCTGGGAGGTGAGGGGAGCAGTGAGCAGCAGTGGTGGCCGCGCCCGGGAATCATTTTTGATGATTCAACCCCCAATTCCAACCCTTGATGCTGAGTGCCAAGCAGGGAGGTAATGGCTCCCATTTTTATAGTCTTTGATATGACTCGGCCGGGGTTTGAACTCTCGACCTACCCATCTCAGGGCGGACACTCTAACCACGAGGCCACTGAGTAGGTTTTCTTTATTTTCATGACTATTTATATTGTAGATTGTCACATCGAAACTATGAATGAAGACATGTGGAGTTACATATGTACATGACAAAAAAAGGTGAAATAACTGAAAACATGTTTTATATTCTAGTTTCTTCAAAATAGCCACCCTTTGCTCTGAGTACTGCTTTGCACACTCTTGGCATTCTTTTCAATTGAAATGCGCCCCCTTTGGCCAAAATTAATTATATAATAAAATAAAAAATAAATATGCATATAGTCTTTTTCTCACAATGTGTCGACTTTTTTCTTATAAAATTATGAATAATTTCCCATATTATTTCTGTTTCTGTAATATTGCAACATTTTCTCGTAAAATTATTACTTTTTTCATACAAAAAAGTGACATTTGTCATAAAATTCTGACTTATCACAATATTGCCATTTTTTTTAGTAAAATTATGACTTTTGTCATAATTTTGCCAAGTGAAATTACGATTATTATTATATTGCCAACACTTTACAGTTTTCTTATAAAATTGTGACTTTTGTCGAGTAAAATTAAGACTCTTTTCATAAAATAGCCAAAATTTGAGGCTTTTCTTGTAAAATTGCGACTGTTATTGAGTAAAATTCCAACTTTTATCATAATATTGCACAAATGTTCAGTTTTTCTTGTAACATTTTGACTTTCGTTGAGTAAAATGACGTCTTTTATTATAATACTGGCAAAATTCTAAGTTTTTCTTGTGAAATTGTGACCTTTTTTCTTGTGAAATTCCAACTCAAGCTTTCTTATAGAATTGATATGGCTTTATTAATAAACTTGACATGACTTAACATATACAGTACAGGCCAAAAGTTTGGACACACCTTCTCATTCAATCTTTATTTCAATGACTGTTTACATTGTAGATAGTCACATCAAAACTATGAATGAACACATGTGGAGTTATGTACTTAACAAAAAAAGGTGAAATAACTGAAAACATGTTTTATATTCTAGTTTCTTCAAAATAGCCACCCTTTGCTCTGATTACTGCTTTGCACACTCTTGGCATTCTCTCCATGAGCTTCAAGAGGTAGTCACCTGAAATGGTTTTCACTTCACAGGTGTGCTTGAAGCTCATTGAGAGAATGCCAAGAGTGTGCAAAGCGGTAATCAGAGCAAAGGTTGGCTATTTTGAAGAAACTACCCCCCCCCCCCCCCCTCTTGCAACTAGAATATAAAACATGTTTTCAGTTATTTCACCTTTTTTGTTGTTAAGTACATAACTCCACATGTGTTCATTCATAGTTTTGATGTGACAATCTACAATGTAAATAGTCATGGAAATAAAGAAAACGCATTGAATGAGAAGGTGTGTCCAAAACGTTTGGACACACCTTCTCATTCAATGCGTTTTCTTTATTTCCATGACTATTTACATTGTAGATTGTCACTGAAGGCATCAAAACTATGACACCTGTGAAGTAAAAACCGTTTCAGGTGACTACCTCTTGAAGCTCATCAAGAGAATGCCAAGAGTGTGCAAAGGGTGGCTATTTTGAAGAAACTATCAATCAATCAATATTTATTTATACAGCCCTAAATCACAAGTGTCTCAAAGGGCTGCACAAGCCACAACGACATCCGCGGTTCAGCGCCCACATAAGGGCAAGGAAAAACTCACAACCCAGTGGGACGTCGATGAGAATAACTATGAGAAACCTTGGAGAGGACTGCAAATGTGGGTAACCCCCTCCCCCCCTGCCCTCCTCCTCTTGCAACTAGAATATAAAACATGTTTTCAGTTATTTCACCTTTTTTGTTGTTAAGTACATAACTCCACATGTGTTCATTCATAGTTTTGATGTGACAATCTACAATGTAAATAGTCATGAAAATAAAGAAAACACATTGAATGAGAAGGTGTGTCCAAAACACCTTTTCATTTAATGCGTTTTCTTTATTTTCATGACTATTTACATTGTAGATTGTCACTGAAGGCATCAAAACTATGACACCTGTGAAGTGAAAACCACTGTGGACTGGACTCTTACTGTTATGCTGGATCCACTATGGACTGGACTCTCACAATATTATGTTAGACCCACTCGACATCCATTGCATTCGGTCTCCCTAGAGGGGGGGGGGGTTACCCACATATGCGGTCCTTTCCAAGGTTTCTCATAGTCATTCACATCGACGTCCCACTGGGGTGAGTTTTTCCTTGCCCTTATGTGGGCTATACCGAGGATGTCGTTGTGGCTTGTGCAGCCCTTTGAGACACTTGTGATTTAGGGCTATATAAATAAACATTGATTGATTGATTGATTGATTTCAGGTGACTACCTGAATGCCAAGAGTGTGCAAAGGGTGGCTATTTTGAAGAAACTATCAATCAATATTTATTTATATAGCCCTAAATCACAAGTGTCTCAAAGGGCTGCACAAGCCACAACGACATCCGCGGTTCAGCGCCCACATAAGGGCAAGGAAAAACTCACAACCCAGTGGGACGTCGATGAGAATGACTATGAGAAACCTTGGAGAGGACTGCAAATGTGGGTAATCCCCACCCCTCCCCTCCCCTGCCCTCTTGCAACTAGAATATATAACATGTTATTAGTTATTTCACCTTTTTTGTTGTTAAGTACATAACTCCACGTGTTCATTCATAGTTTTGATGTGACAATCTACAATGAAAATAAAGAAAACGCATTGAATGAGAAGGTGTGTCCAAAAAGTTTGGACACACCTTCTCATTCAATGCGTTTTCTTTATTTCCATGACTATTTACATTGTAGATTGTCACTGAAGGCATCAAAACTATGACACCTGTGAAGTGAAAACCATTTCAGGTGACTACCTCTTGAAGCTCATCAAGAGAATGCCAAGAGTGTGCAAAGCGGTAATCAGAGCAAAGGTTGGCTATTTTGAAGAAACTAGAATATAAAACATGTTTTCAGTTATTTCACCTTTTTTTTTTGTTAAGTACATAACTCCACATGTGTTCATTCATAGTTTTGATGTAACAATCTACAATGAAAATAGTCATGAAAATAAATAAAACCCATTGAAATGAGATGTGTCCAAAATTTTGGCCTGTACTGTATATACATTGTAATGTAGCAGATGTTTAGAGCACCTAAAGAAAAAAAAACATTTCCTGGCTGTTGCCATGGTAACCCAATGTTGTGGACTTCAGACGTGCGTTTCCACTTGCAGTGTTGTGTTTACCTGTTATTGTTTGTTCAAATGTTGCTGGCAGGAAGATATGCCGATCAGTCAGAGGGAGGAGGAGGAAATCTCGTAAATCAAATGATTCATGACATGTGAAACGGCTATCATGAGAAGGAAGAGTTTTTTTCTTTTTTCTTTTTCATGTAGCGTGTGTGAGATGTCATAAATCAGAGAGTCTTAAACAGGCAAACAGTAGTGCTAGAGTGGCCCCTAGGGCGCGACCATGAACACTGTTGACATCAAAGTGTTGACGTATGACAAACGATGAGTCACTTCCCTTGTCCAAAGAGGAGCTCACACCTGTATGGAGATGATTACAGGTAGATCTGGCTGGCCCTAATTGTACAATAAACGCTTGCTCTCAGCCTTAATGGCAGCCAGTCTGCAGCTGAGACGCCAGACTGCCATTTGCCTGTCGACGTGCTTCCACGGTTTTGTTACGATGATGACACGGTTAAGGACTATTCAAAGCAAACAGCGAGACAAATTGCAATCTCAGCTTTAATGTTTGGAGGAAAAAAAGGTGAATTGCAGAATGAAGCAAATAAAGCAATTGTATCTCTACTTGTAAAGGACCGTTTTCACCGATTCTATTCATTTCACTCGGGAAAATATTTATTTTCTGCGGTTTTGTTCAATGTGCAGACTGGCTTTGAGTTGATTGTAGGGCCGAGTACGTCGCGATACAACACCGTAAAATGCCATACATAAAAAACTGTTCACTATGATCATGTTATTATGTCAACATAGTGTTTTTCATGTTTTTATTTCTATTTTAATTTTCTATTATATATTCTGATACCCCAAAAAACGGACACGCGGGAGAAAATGGATGGATGGGATATTCTAACTTTCAATTTTTATTTATTTATTTATTTTTTATATATAAATTGTAGCACTTTGAGATTTTAACAAATGTAAAGTGCGTTACAAATGTAATTAATTATTATTATTAACATGGCGATACTGCGATTATCGATATACAGTAGCACCTCAGTTTTAGTACATTATTCTGCTTTTATTGAGATTCTGTTTTCGACAAAAAGGTTGGTTTTTTTTGCATTCTAACATGTAAAGTCGGCTCGTTCTAGGTGGCTAGCAAAGCAGCTAATGGGAGAAATCCATTCTGCCTCTAAATCGCTTTTGAAAATGCATTCAATAACCATCAAAAATAATTAATTTACAATCCGTAAACGACTGTTCACTATGATAATGTTAATATGTCAACATAGTGTTTTTCATTTTGTTATTTCTATTTTAATTTTCTATTATATAGTCTAACTTTCCATTTTTATTATTATTATTTTTTATACTTTGTAGCACTTTGAGATTTTAACACATGTAAAGTGTGTTACAAATGTAATTCATTATTATTATTATTATCATTATTAACATGGCGATACTGCGATTATCGATATGCATTAGCACCTCGGTTTTAGTACACCCTGCTTTTATTGAGATTCTGTTTTCGACAACATTTTTTATTTTATTTTTGCATTCTAACATGTAAAATCGGCTCGTTCTAGGTGGCGAGCAAAGCAGCTAATGGGAGAAATCCATTTTGCCTCTAAATCACTTTTGAAAATGCATTCAATAACCGTCAAAAATGATGAATTTACAATCCGTAAAAAACTGTTCACTATGATAATATTAATATGTCAACATAGTGTTTTTCATGTTTTTATTTCTATTTTAATTTTCTATTATAAAGTCTAACTTTCCATTTTTATTATTATTATTTTTTTATATACTTTGTAGCACTTTGAGATTTTAACACATGTAAAGTGAGTTACAAATGTAATTCATTATTATTATTATTATTATCATTATTAACATGGCGATACTGCGATTATCAATATACATTAGCACCTCAGGTTTTAGTACATTCTGCTTTTATTGAGAATCTGTTTTCGACAAAAATGTTGTTGTTTTTGCATTCTGACATGTAAAATCGGCTTGTTCGAGGCGGCTAGCAAAGCAGCTAATGGGAGAAATCCATTCTGCCTCTAAATCACTTTTGAAAATGCATTCAATAACCGTCAAAAATAATGAATTTACAATCCGTAAAAAACTGTTCACTATGATAATATTAATATGTCAACATAGTGTTTTTCATGTTTTTATTTCTATTTTAATTTTCTATTATATAGTCTAACTTTCCATTTTTATTATTATTATTTTTTATACTTTGTAGCACTTTGAGATTTTAACACATGTAAAGTGAGTTACAAATGTAATTCATTGTTATTATTATTATCATTATTAACATGGCGATACTGCGATTATCGATATACATTAGCACCTCGGTTTTAGTACATTCTGCTTTTATTGAGATTCTGTTTTCGACAAAAAGATTGTTTTTTTTTGCATTCTAACATGTAAAATCGGCTTGTTCTAGGCGGCTAGCAAAGCAGCTAATGGGAGAAATCCATTTTGCCTCTAAATCACTTTTGAAAATGTATTCAATAATCGTCAAAAATAATGAATTTACAATCCGTAAAAAACTGTTCACTATGATAATATTAATATGTCAACATAGTGTTTTTCATGTTTTCATTTCTATTTTAATTTTCTATTATATAGTCTCACTTTCAATTTTTATTAATTTTTTTTTATATACTTTGTAGCACTTTGAAATTTTAACACATGTAAAGTGAGTTACAAATGTAATTCATTATTATTATTATTATCATTATTAACACGACGATACTGCGATTATCGATATGCATTAGCACCTCGGTTTTTGTACACCCTGCTTTTATTGAGATTCTGTTTTCGACAACATTTTTTATTTTATTTTTGCATTCTAACATGTAAAATCGGCTCGTTCTAGGTGGCTAGCAAAGCAGCTAATGGGAGAAATCCATTCTGCCTCTAAATCACTTTTGAAAATGCATTCAATAACCGTCAAAAATAATTAATTTACAATCCAGTGTTTCCCACACATTCATTTATTTGTGGCGGCCCGCCACGAAAGAATTACGTCCGCCACAAATGGATTTTTCAGCTTTTGACTCGCTCGACCGCTCATAAAAGCAATGGGACTGTCTGTGAATGTACCTTGTAGTTACAACTCCGGTGCAGTAGGTGGCAGTAGTCTACTATGCATTGTAACTCCGCCAATAGCACTTAATTCACCTGGTGGGCCAGAAGAAGAAGAAGAAGAAGACGACAACGGAGTAAAAGAAAAACGGACCGACTGTATCAAAATACGAGGGTAATATAGGTTATAGGTAGATAGGTTATAGCTGCATCGCTCGCGGCTCGTCATATATTTAACGTTAATCCGCGATTTCACCGAGCGTTTCACTGACGGTGAGCAGCCTGACGCTGCTTCATTAACACCGCCGCTGTTTTACTCGTGGGCCGGGCAGACGCACGTAGTAACAGTCACGTGTTACCATACCGACGAGCTAACGTGTCCAGGTTATAACCCTGTTGTCAATAAACACACGTGGAGACGGTGCTTCAGATACTGCATTAATACTGAAGATAATTGTCTACTGTCCACTGCAGCATGTGAATGCAATGAAAAGAATAAAATCTGAGCCAACCAGCTGTTAAAATGTTGTCCAGGTTAATGTTTTGGCCATTAAAGGCCCTTCATTTCAAGATTTCAACTGTGATCGGGCTTTAAACAGGTGGCTGACCTGTTCAGATGGGTGTAACTGCTAATGGTCAAATAATGTGAAATAGCATTTTACATAAATAGCATTTAATTTTACATGTATGCAATGCCATTTAAATGTAATTATAGATAATAATAATAATAATAATTACTGTGTAGTGTTGTAAATAGTCAACGGGAAGGATTTTAGTAAGATATAAGCCATGAGCACTACACAGCCAGAAAAAAACCTAGGCAGGACAAGTAAAAATATTGGGGCAAGTAGATTTGAGAAGTCGGGCAAGTAGAAAAAAACCTTAACGTTGAACCCTGCATGTGTTGAGCTGCTGCCGCTTAAGGTTAGACGGCACTGTACATAGAGCGGTTCTGCTCGTTAGTAATAAATTCTAATGTTGGATGTTCACTCCTTCACACAGATGAGTATAGAAAAATATTTTCAACGGCCGAAAAGGGCTCGACTTGGAGAGGAGGTAGGCCTACAGTCCGGACCACAGGAGGTATTATCAAAACGGTGTAGACACTTAGAAATCTCATAAGGAAAGTGAACAGACGTCCATCAGTGTGAAAATTAATTTGCTTCCAATATTTCCAGGCTTCAACTAGTGCCGCAGCTGTGGCAGCTGAGGCAGTAAGAGAGGGTGAGGAGGAAGGGATAGTAAGTGCGCAGGGAGATGTTGTAGGAGAGGAGGAAGACAGGCAGCATGTAGAGCCAGTTAGGGCGGAGGCAACAGGTGAGACTCAGCAAACACTGAAAAATAAAGCAGGGTCAGATCAGAAATGCACTTTTCTCATGAAAAGGGTCCTATTTTATATTCTTATGTGCCTTATAGAGAGGACCATGACAAAACATAGAGCGACTGGGTTCGATCCAGAATGGCTAAAAATGCCACAATTTAAGTCATGGCTGTGTAACACCCAGCACGGTAAGCTCCAGTGTCTCCCTCTTCTCTGGAGGAGGGTCTGGCGAGCGAGACTAGCTCCAGTGCGACCTGTTCAGCAGGAGGAGGAGGAGGAGTTCAGTTTCACTTTATGTTGCTGGTAAATAATATGGTTGTAGTAGTATGCTAAAGTTAAATTATTTAGTATGCACTAATTAAAGGGGCAGAGCTTTAAGAGACATTTTAGCTTTTATATTTTATAAGATATATTTTTTGTAAGAACCACAATTAATAAATATATTTCAGTGAATAACTAATTGTTCAAATCTGTATATAAATATGTACATAAAGTGTTGTAATTATATTCCAACTCCGCGTCCTTCTTGGTCATCGCCGCTGCCGCCACCCCCCCCCCCCCCCCCCCCTCGACCACACCACCACAAATAGATGCCTGTCCTGTGGGAAACACTGCAATCCGTAAACAACTGTTCACTATGATAATGTTAATATGTCAACATAGTGTTTTTCATGTTTTTATTTCTATTTTAATTTTCTATTACATAGTCTATCTTTCAATTTTTATTATTATTTTTTTTTTAAATGCTTTGTAGCACTTTGAGATTTTAACACATGTAATTCATTATTATTATTATCATTATTAACATGGCAATACTGCGATTATCGATATATATTAGCACCTCGGTTTTAGTACACCCTGCTTTTATTGAGATTCTGTTTTCGACAAAAATTTTGGTTTTTTTTTGCATTCTAACATGTAAAATCGGCAAAGCAGCTAATGGGAGAAATCCATTCTGCCTCTAAATCACTTTTGAAAATGCATTCAATAACCGTCAAAAATAATGAATTTACAATCCGTAACCTGTATAATAACCAAACCGGAGCAACATTGTTTTTGAAAGAGCAAACACTGGAGGAATTTTTGTAGCGTACTAACACATCAGCGCGCTACGATAAATGGTAAATGGGTTATACTTGTATAGCGCTTTTCTACCTTCAAGGTACTCAAAGCGCTTTGACACTATTTCCACATTCACCCATTCACACACTGATGACGGGAGCGGCCATGCAAGGTCCTAACCACGACCCATCAGGAGCAAGGGTGTCTTGCTCAAGGACACGACGGACGTGACTAGGTTGGTAGAAGGTGGGGATCGAACCAGGAACCCTCAGGTTACTGAAGTTGTACTAGCATGCATGGCGTGCTGCGTGTATCATGATCAATATTAAAATGACTCACTTGATGGACAGTTGTTCGTTTAGTCCAGGGACGTTTCCGGTTGATTTTGGGTAAGCAATCCATTTATGTTATAGCTTGGCTCCAAGTTCCACATTTACAGCGTCTAAGTCAGGCAAAGTTTCACTCTCACAAGAGGGCACAAGTCCGCCTTTGTAGTCCGTGATGACGGTGTAGTCGATAAGCTTCTCTATCTTGTTATGTGACATTCATCCTCCACTGTTGCCATTTCTAATATAAAGTAATGTAAAGTTCTTACTTATATCTGTCAGTAGACTCGCCATGAAAGCGCTAAAACATACCGGTGTAGTGAGTTTACATTATTCACCCAAGGAACTTTAGTTATTAGAGAGTTCCGGTCGCATGGTTTTTCACGGGACACATTTCGGGCGTTGTTGTTGCACTAGTGAGCCATGGATGAGGGGATGCTGCTTTGAAGTAAAGTCTGAATGTCATTAAAACAGTTAGCTCCATCTTTTGACATTTCTTCCACTCCTGTCCTTGCACGCTACCCCGCTACAACAAAGATGACGGGGAGAAGATGCTGTCCAAGTGGAGGCACGTAAATAAGAGCGCCCACAAAACAGTGCATCCTGAAGAGACTGTCAGAAAGTGACTTGAAGATGATGTGTAAAACATCATCTATGCAACATTTTGAGCAAAGAACCACCATTACATGTTATGTAGACCACAAGGAAGTATTTTACATTTAGAAAATAATCATAATATGACTCCTTTAATGTGCCTTATATATGAAAAAAGATCGAAAATAGACCATTCATCGGCAGTGCGCCTTATAATTTGGTGCGCCCTATGGTCCGGAAAATACGGTAACTAACTAACTTGTTGAATAAATCCCTGTATATACATGAAAGAGTCAATCAAAACTGGGCATCAAAACTGCTCGCTTCTAGAAGCAGCAGTTCATCCTCCATATATTCAAATTAAATAGTATAAGGTTGTGAATCTTTATTTGTCCAAAAATAGTCATCTTTGTTGTTTGTTACCAAGTCTGCCATGATGAGAACACACTCCTGTTTGTTTCCCGAAGTAGGAACACGCATTTGTTGCCGGAAGTAGGAACACACATTTGTTACCGGAAGTAGGAACACACATTTGTTACCGGAAGTGGGAACACACATTTGTTACCGGAAGTAGGAACACACATTTGTTACCGGAAGTAGGAACACACATTTGTTACCGGAAGTAGGAACACACATTTGTTACCGGAAGTAGGAACACACATTTGTTACCGGAAGTAGGACCACACATTTGTTGCCGGAAGTAGGAACACACATTTGTTGCCGGAAGTAGGAACACACATTTGTTGCCGGAAGTAGGAACACACATTTGTTGCCGGAAGTAGGAACACACATTTGTTGACGGAAGTCGGAAGTGCACTGCTATGGAAACGGAAATAAATGCGGCGAGGAAATTAGTTCCGGCAATGCATAAAATGACCAAAATACGGTAAATATTGTACATATTACATATTTTTATAATTGTGTCTGTTGCTACATTATATGTAGACTTGTAGCATGTCTACAAAATGATTATAGAGGGTTTTGCAGTTGTTTTAAAGGGCTTTGAAGGCTGCAACGAGGACTCCCATGAGCTGCGTCTTCCAAGCGTTTTTATCATCTGTTATCAAAAGCAATCGGCAAGATCAATAATAAAACTAGATTTTTGGGCAGGATTTCTGCGTTTATCAACAGGGATACACTTAAGACCCTTGCCGGTGCCCTCATACAGTCTCATTTGGACTACCCCTGCACCTCATGCTTCACCAGTATCCCCAAGCCACTAAAAACTAAACTGCAAACTTCCCAAAACAAAGCTGGTGAGACTCCTGCTCAACCTCCCATAGAGGACTCACCTAACTCAAGCCCACTTTACCAAAGTGGGATGGCTTAGAGTTGTGGAAAGAGTACATCAAATCGCAGTGTGCATGGTATTCAAAATACTCAGAGAAACTGTCCGCAAGTACCTATTCAACTATTTCACCAGAGTAAGTGATGCTCACAGGTATTACACCAGAGGGACTTCCTCAGACCTCGAGTAACAAGCGGTTGCCCTGTTGCCTTCCATTAAGAAAAATAAACTAGTTTTTAGTATAAGTTTGCTGGTTTCAAGAAATGTAATGCCGGGCGCATATCATTATGTCAAGATAATTGCACTAGCAGTTACCTAATTTAAGAATATTTTTCAAATATTGAGAAAAAAGGTCTCATATTTTTATTTTCTATCAAGAAAAGTGCACTTGTTATCAGTGTTGGGTTAGTTACTGAAAAGCAGTAACTAGTTACAGTTACTAGTTACTTCATTTCAAAAGTAACTCAGTTACTAACTCAGTTACTTACACCAAAAAGTAATGCGTTACTGTGAAAAGTAACTATTTAGTTACTTATTTTTTCTTTTCTTTTTTAAAGCTCCAATTAATGCCCTTTTAGCCTTCATTTCAGTACTGTTATTGCACTGGAGAATAATACAATCTGTTGATCAACTTGACATGAATTTGCATCACTCAACTCTGCTAAGCCATGTGGTCTACATACAACACACAAAGACAAAGATGTTACAAAGGCCAATTTGTTTCTGGCCAGAACAAATTGACAAAACTATTTTAAAAAGCTGCAACATAACATACATAAGTAACAAACAGCATAATAACAGCATAGATGTAAACCAAGAAAGGCACACACTATATACACAAAGTCTAACCAGGCATTTTCTTCCTCAAGTAATTCTTATACAAAATCATGTCTGAAACCCAGAACACTACACATTTCCCCAGTTTTAGTTTAGAGATAAGGAAAGATTGGTCTGGCCCACTAGGATCCCTCTTTATGTTTGTGAACTTTATAGTCTATACATTTAGAGTGATGGGATAATCAAACACTCTAGAAGTCTAGAATGAAAGAGTATATAAGAGAATTGACAGCAACGTTCCCTCTCAGGAGCGCGCATGTGCAATTGCGCACTGCTCAAGCGTCCTCTGCGCACGGCAAATCTATGCCATGCACAAAATCAAATAAAAAAATAAGCGCATAACAATTTTCGACACGACACGGACACGACAGAGAAAACTGTTTTCGTCATCATTGTTCAAATATTGTAACGTCTGTCGAGACGCTTTGAGGACATGAATTCCATCCATCACTTTACAGAGCAAAACTCTTTACTGTCGGCCATAAACACATCACCAAAACATTAGTAAAAAAAATGATATCTAGCAAAACTGGTCATTTTCTGCAGTACAAACCAGACCAAAAGCAACTTTGTTATATCAACAGCAGCCGCTCGCTCTCTCACGTGCGCCAACACTTGCACATATGGCACTTAGCCAGTGATGCGTTTACAGCCACACAAAAAGTCGGACAACTCCAACACCACACATCAAGTGTCATTCCAGGTCGTTACACTATGATTTACCAATCAAATGTGTGCTTATTCTAGTGTCATTTATTAGGAATCTTAATTTATAAATATTAATCATTAAATGCTGTTAGTATATTAAATAAATACTAATAAAAATATATTTTTTACAAACAGGAAGTTGCAGGAATGTACACATGATCCCCTGCTTACATCTCATTGTGCAACATGTGAATGTTTTAATGGGAACTAAATGCAATGTCTGAAAGGGGTACAAATTATTTCCAAAGCAGGACCTCCACCCAGACAAACAATACAAGTACACAGTTCATGAAAAACAATATTTTTTGTTATTGTCATTATAAGTGGGCCTAAACACTTATATTAGAAATGGAAATGACTGTTGTCATTTGATTATAATAATAAGAGAATGTTGTCTGTCTATCTGTGTTGGCCCTGTGATGAGGTGGGGACTTGTCCAGGGTGTACCGTGCCTTCCGCCCGAATGCAGCTGAGATAGGCTCCAGCGACCCCGAAAGGGACAAGCGGTAGAAATGGATGGATGGATGGAGATGTAAGTTGTCATTTAGTGAGGTTTGGGACAGGTGTGCTGCTGGTGTAGCCACAGTGTGCCACGTCTAAAGTTGCTCACATGGACTCCACTCAATGCTCAGGGACTTTTTGCATTTGCTCACACATGAACAATTAGAGGGAACATTGATTGACAGAGTGTGTACCTTCAGCGGTGAATGGTGGTGGTGGTGGAGGTGAAGTGGCATCAGAGTCTCTGTCTCTCTTTACTAGCTTCGTCGAAGCATGTTGCTATGTAGCTTGTTTCAGCAGATTTGAATTGCTGTTTTGGGCAGTAGATGGCATCTTTGATCCAAAGCACAATTTACATTTAACTAAAATGTTATTTTCTTTGTGCTCGACAAAAGAAAAGTAGTGAAAATATCTCCATGTTAGCAAACTCGACTTCTGGCTCCGCCATGATCAGACACGCCCCCCCCCCCCCCCCCCCCCCCCCCTCTCGCTCCCCACACTCACACTCAGACACACCCACACAGAGCACATGTCTCTCTCTCTTCTCCGGCTTGTGACACAAGAAGAATCAGAACTCCGATAAAACACACTTTATACTACATAAAAAGTAACGTAAAATAACGCAGTAACGCATCATGTAGTAACGGTAACTGAGTTACTGAATATAAAAAAATAACGCGTTAGATTACTAGTTACCGCCGAAACTAACGGCGTTACAGTAACACGTTACTTTGTAACGCGTTAGTCCCAACACTGCTTGTTATTAGTGAGAATATACTTATTTTAAGGTATTTTTGGGTTCATTGAGGTTAGCTAATTTTACTTGTTTTGGAAAGTCTTGACCAGCCAAATTTTCTTGTTCTATTGGCAGATAATTTTCCTTAGTTCAAGCAAAATACCCCTCATTTTTGTATTTTTTTTTCTTGTTTTTGAACACTGACTTTTTGCAGTGTATATATATATATATATATATATATATATATATATATATATATATATATATATATATATATATGTATATATGTATATATGTATGTATGTATGTATGTATGTATGTATGTATGTATGTATGTATATGTATATATATATATATATATATATATGCCGGCTGCTGCTGTTTTGCACGCACCAATACTCCATCAGTGTTGGCGCTAGGAATTTTCAAAATGGGCTCCCAGGGGCCCCATCAAGTCATACTAATGGGGTCCCACAGTAAATTTTCGGGGTCCCACTTTTTTTGTAAGCGTTTTGAAAACAAATGATAAATGTATGCATTATCCTGTTATATCTCACATTCTATATTGTGTTTTGCAAAAAGGTTGTCATAAACGTTACTTCATTCATTAAAACAATAATACAAAAGAAAACAAATGTTTATGCAAATGTAAATGTATTCAGTTATAAACATTAATTCACTTTCTTCTTTCTTTCATGGATCTAAGCTTTACTCAGTATTTGTTTCTATATTTTTATTGTAATATTTTCAGAATGTTTGTTCTATTTTTGGCCAAAGTAAGACAAAAAAAAACAATCTGAAGTTGTCTTCATTTTTTAGTTTTAATGTCATGATTTTAATATTTTAATGCCATGATTTTAAGATTTTAATTTTTTTCCATGCGGCCCCTGAGCTCAAATGAGTTCGACACCCTTGCTTGGGCTATAATATCGATCACATACTGACTCTATAGTTGGTATAATTGCTGTCAATATTTCTATCAATTCGCCCACCTCTGTTTAAATTCAAGAGGTTTTTCTTGGTGGTTAGCAGTTAGCACATCCTTCTACAGTGTGTGCTATTCCTCGTCCTCTAGTGATGATGTTTTGTAAGAAACACCGTTTAGAAGTGGCTTTGCAGTATGCAGGATGTTAACTGCTACCTAGTTAGCAAGGAGGCTAAGTTTCATTGAGGACACGTCGCTCGTCGCTGTCAAATGTGCGAGGAACAGCTCCAATATGCCATTAACATGCATTATCATGATGGTATTCAAAGCTCCATCATCAGCCACATTTATTGTATATACAATATATTGCCAAAAGTATTTGGCTACCCATGTTTTTCAGGAGTTGGGCTTGGCTCCTTAGTTCCAGTGAAAGGAACTTTGAATGCTCCAGGATACCAAAACATTTTGGACAATTCCATGCTCGCAACCTTGTGGGAGCAATTTGGAGCGGTCCCCTTCCTCTTCCAACATGACTGTGCACCAGTGCACAAAGCAAGGTCCATAAAGACATGGATGACAGAGTCTGGTGTGGATGAACTTGACTGGCCTGCACAGAGTCCTGACCTGAACCCGCTAGAACACCTTTGGGATGAATTAGAACGGAGACTGAGAGCCAGGCCTTCTCCACCAACATCAGTGTGTGACCTCACCAATGCCCTTTTGGAAGAATGGTGGAAAATTCCTATAAACACACTCCGCAACCTTGTGGACAGCCTTCCCAGAAGAGTTGAAGCTGTAATAGCTGCAAAAGGTCATATTGAACCTTATGTGTTAGGAATGGGTTAGCACTTCAAGTTCATATGTGAGGCCAAATACTTTTGGCAATATAGTGTATTTAGTTATATGAAAACGTCTGCTTTTAAAAAAATAATAATGATGTTTAGTTGTGTGTTTTGAGTTGTGAAGAACTCCACCGTAACTTTTTAATCAGGGGTGTCAAAGTCATTTTATCTCAGGGGCCACATGGAGGAAAATGTGTGTACATGCGGACCGGACTATTAAAATCATGGCATTAAAACTAAAAAATAAAGACAAATTCAGATGGTTTTCTTTGTCTTACTTTGGCCAAAAATAGAACAAACATTCTGAAGATATTACAATAAAAATATAGAAACAAATACAGAGTAAAGTTTAGATCCATGAAGGAAGGAAGAAAGAGAATGAATGTTTATAACTGAATACATTTACATATGCATAAACATTTGTTTTCTTTTGTATTTTTTTGTTTAATGAATGAAGTAACGTTTATGACAACCTTTTTGCAAAACACAATATAGAATGTGAGATATAACAGGATAATGCATACATTTATCATTTGTTTTCAATACAAAAAAGTAACCGTTTCGGGCATACTTGCCAACCCTCCCGATTTTTTCCGGGACACTCCCGAATTTCAGTGCCCCTCCCGAAAATCTCCCGGGGCAACCATTCTCCCGATTTTCACCCGAACAACAATATTGAGGGCGTGCCGTGATGGCACTGCCTTTAGCGTTCTCTACAACCTGTCGTCGCGTCCGCTTTGCCCAGTCACATGTTGTATGCGGCTTCTACAGACACACGTGAGTGACTGCAAGACATACTTGGTCAACAGCCATACAGGTCACACTGAGGGTGGCCGTATAAACAACTTTAACTCTGTTACAAATATGCGCCACACTGAACCCACACCAAACAAGAATGACAAACACATTTCAGGAGAACATCCGCACCATAATACAACATAAACACAACAGAACAAATACCCAGAATCCTTTGTAGCCCTAACTCTTCCGGGCTAAAATATACACCCCCCCCCCCCCTCCCGCTACCACCAAACCCCGCACCCCAACCCCGCCCCCCCACGCCCGAATTCGGAGGTCTCAAGGTTGGCAAGTATGGTTTAGGGTCCAGCAATTTACTGTGGTACCTTATTTTCATGACTTGATGGGGTCCCTGCGGTCCTAGCGCCAACACTGATGGAGTATTGGTGTGTGCAAAACAGCAGCAGGCGGCTGTGTTCTAATACTAATCAAATATCATAGACACCCTAGATAATTCATTAGCGGGACAGATCTTGGCTGAATGAGCAGGTATCGGACACCTCGGTCTCCTCGGACGTATCCTTGCTCATCCATGCGGACTGGACACTGGCCAAGAGTTGGTGGGTGGCCAAGGGTGAAGTTGGCTCTCTTGGTTGCTTTGTTGGGTCCGCTCTTGTCTCTGGCCATGCTCTCCCCACCCCAGCAGATGATGGTGTGGAACACAGCAGAGGCCACCACAGTGTATGTTTTTTATTTTTTTGTTGTCAAAGTATTTCTGATTCCGATTCTGATTTCTGATCTGGCCCGCGGGCCTTGAATTTGACACATAGGTATTTGTCAGGTTCAAACACTAATGACATCTATTAAACAGACAAGAAGCAAGGAATCATGCAGAGACAGAGTTCAATTTTGCTCAATGAGGAGAGACGCATTGGACAGTTCCAACCTAAGCCCTAAGGCACAGCCCACGTGCTCCACTATTTATTCGGGAGGACCCTGGTTACATCACTGAGGCTGCTTCTGAAGGAAGGGGGGTAATTTCAGCAGCCCCACTTAGACACAATATATTTTTATTCAAAAATGGAAATGTGCTGACATTCGTGATATCGCCCTGTCTCTGCTTTGTCTGCGTCACGGTACTCGATGTTCGCCCTTGGCAATCAGCAGGCCGGGTCTGGACACAAACACTGATACGAGACGACTCGCAATCCAAGATTGCAAGTTGTCCCTTTGCACAGATAGAAAAGTACAACTTCAGCACAATTGATAATAACTATAGCAACGGCCTTAAAGCATAAGAGTTGTGTGATAACTTACACTTAATTATTCTAACAGTATTAAGAGATGTTTATTCCCTGTGCAATACGTATATACTTAATCTACTTTGGGATTCTAACCTTCAACTCTCCTATCCCTTAGGGCGGCGTGGCCCGATTGGTAGAGCGGCCTTGCCAGCAACCTGAGGGTTCCTGGTTCGATCCCCTAGTCACGTGCGTTGTGTCCTCGAGCGAGACACTTCACCCTTGCTCCTGATGGGTCGTGGTTAGGGCCTTGCATGGCCGTGAATGGGTGAATGTGGAAATAGTGTCAGAGCGCTTTGAGCCAAAAACTGATTTTCAAGACAAAAACTGATTTTCAAGGTAAAAGTTGATTTTCAAGGTAAAAGTTGATTTTGAAGACAGAAGCATTTTTTCAAGACAAAAAATTAGATTCAAGGTAAAAGTTGATTTTCATGACAAAAAAAGATTTTCAAAGTAAAAGTTGATTTTCAAAACAAAACATTTTTTTCAAAACAAAAAAAAAATTTCAAAGAAAAAAATTATTTTCAAGGTAAAAGTAGATTTTCATGACAAAAAATGATTTTCAAGGTAAAAGTTGATTTTCATGACAAAAAATAATTTTCAAGGTAAAAGTTGATTTTCATGACAAAAGCATTTTTTCAAGACAAAAAATTAATTTCAAGGTAAAAGTTGATTTTCATGACAAAAAAGATTGTCAAGGTAAAAGTTGATTTTCAAAACAAAACATTTTTTTCAAAACAAAAAAAAATTTCAAAGAAAAAAATTATTTTCAAGGTAAAAGTTGATTTTCATGATAAAAAATGTTTTTCAAGATAAAAAATGTTTTTCAAGACAAAAAATGATTTTCAAGGTAAAAGTAGATTTTCATGACAAAAAATTATTTTCAAGGTAAAAGTTGATTTTTCATGACAAAAAATGTTTTTCAAGACAAAAAATGATTTTGAAGGTAAAAGTTGATTTTCATGACAAAAAATGTTTTTCAAGACAAAAAATTATTTTCAAGGTAAAAGTAGATTTTCATGACAAAAAATGATTTTCAAGACAAAAAATGATTTTCAAGACAATGATTTTCAAGGTAAAAGTAGATTTTCGTGACAAAAAATGATTTTCAAGACAAAAAATGATTTTCAAGGTAAAAGTTGATTTTCAAGAAAAAAAAAGATTTTCAAGGTAAAAGTTGATTTTCATGACAAAAAAATATTTTCAAGGTAAAAGTAGATTTTCATGACAAAAAATAATTTTGAAGACAAACAATTATTTTTAAGGTAAAAGTTGATTTTCAAGAAAAAAAAGGTTTTCAAGGTAAAAGTTGATCTTCAAGGGAAAAAAAATATTTTCAAGGTAGAAACGCGTGATGAAAGTATAACCCATTTACCATTTACCATAGTCTTTGCAGCATCATGGTGCTTTTTCTGCAGCTAATGCGTATCAGAGACGAGAGCTCCAGAAACAGCTAATTTTCGAACGAGATCGCCGCGTTTGGAGTCGAGAAGCCACAGCGCATGCTGGCCTTGTTTAGGAAAGAATACACACTATTAGCTTGAGAAAAGCATCATTAATGGAAGGATCAGACGAGGAGCAAGGCCGCCTTTTATCGGCGGATTCTCTGCTGGAGCCAGCACATCATTTACCGTAAAGAGGGCACATGGCTGCAGTCCTACACGCCGCATGTGTGAGAATGTGCATGTTTGAAGTCTGTCTCAGAGGCGACTCCACGCTCATTTGGGTGCTGGCGTAATTGCGGCGTGAAGATCAAAGACCCCGTGATGTTCCAGAGGAGACTCTCGCATGTCGTCCTCTCCTCTGTGCAACAGGGGCCTGACGCTCCCCCATTCCCCCCTTCCCCTCCGGCCCTGCGCTGCCCCGTGCACGTCCCTGCTCGTAAAAAATGATTAAGGCAGCATTTGTCATGTGTTTATGACTGAGAGGCACGGCGTGATAGGGAATGGCGTCGACGAGAGTCCATCGAGAGGCTTCCTCCAGACTTTTCCTGTTTGCTCATCAAAGCAGGCGTTGACGACGTGGCCTGACCAGTGCTGCACTCGTCAGTTAAGAACTGGTTTATTTGACCAGGTAAAGATGTTTTTTTTATATTCTATTTCTTCATGCTCTGCTGTCACATCTTATGTAGGCAAAGAGCAGAGAGAAGAAAGATAAGATGTGATGCTCTCGCTTCTTGTACTCCCCCGCCCCCTTTTTTTCCTTCTTCTCCGGGACAATGTGCATTAAAGTAAATTGGTGCCTTCTTAAGTAGTCGAGTTGACCTTTAACAAAACCTGCAAGTCTGACATGTTTGTGAATTTGTCTGCCAGCTTGCTTCTGCTGCAGGCTGCTGTTAATTGCGTCAGTGCAGAACACATACGTACGCACTTACGTATAGATGTATATTTATTTGTGTAATGCGGTATACTGTATTTCTTCCTTTTATAGATTTACTCTCACATAAAATATACTCACACTGCAAAAAGTCAGTGTTCAAAAACAAGAAAAGAAAATACAAAAATGAGGGGTATTTTACTTGAACTAAGGAAAATGATCTGCCTATAGAACAAGAAAATTTGGCTCGTCAAGACTTTCCAAAACAAGTAAAATTAGCTAACTTCAATGATCCCAAAAATACCTTAAAATAAGTATATTCTCACTAATAAGTGCACTTTTCTTGGTAGAAAAAACAAAAATATGAGACCTTTTTTCTCAATATGTTGAAAAATATTCTTAAATTAAGTAAATGCTAGTGCCATTATTTTGACATAATATGTGCTCGGCATTACATTTCTTGAAACCAGCAAACTTATACTAAAAACTAGTTTATTGTTCTTAATGGAAAGGCAACAAGGCAACCGCTTGTTACTCTCGGGGTCTCCTAGCCGCTCAGGCAAATCATATTGTCTAAAAATGCATTTTTCCATCCATAACATGACATCATTGCGCCAAAAGCGTGCTCTTTCAGTCAATTAGTGCGCGAGGAATATTTATATATATATATATATATATATATATATATATATTTATATATATATATATATATATATATATATATATATATATATATAGCGTGCTCTTTCAGTCAATTAGTGCGCGAGGAATATTTATATATATATATATATATATGTATATATATATATATATGTATGTGTGGGGAAAAAAATCACAAGACTATTTCATCTCTACAGGCCTGTTTCATGAGGGGGGGTACCCTCAATCATCAGGAGATTTTAATGGGAGCATTCGCATACCATGGTTTATATAGGGCACAGAGTGGGTGGGTACAGGCTGGTTTCCCACGCCAGGAAACCAGCCAAAAAAGAACAGAAAACGAAACGACATCATCTGGTACAACCCCCCATACAGCAAAAACGTCTCAACGAACATTGGACACAAATTCCTCAATCTGATTGACAAACACTTTCCCAAAGACAACAACCTAAGAAAAGTATTCAACAAGAACAACATTAAATTGAGCTACAGCTGCATGAACAATATACGACAAATCATCTCAAACCACAACAAAACAATTGCAAATGAGCCGTCGACCCCCAGTCAGAGCGACTCCAAAACCAACAAAGCATGTAACTGTCGAAAGAAACCTGATTGCCCCCTCAACGGGGGGTGCTTACAAACATCAGTTGTCTACCAATCTAAGGTAATACGCAAGGACATTAACACATCCGACACATATGTAGGATTAACCGAGGGTGAATTCAAAACCAGATGGAACAATCACAAGGCTTCTTTCAGGAACAAAAACCTGCGAAATACCACAGAACTCAGCAAACACATTTGGGACCTCAAAGACAATAATGTTGAATATTCAATAACATGGCAAATTCTTGCATCCAGCACACCTTACAATAGTGGTAATAAAAGATGCAACCTATGCTTGAAAGAGAAACTGTTTATTATTTACCGTCCAGACCTGTCATCCCTCAACAAGCGCAGCGAAATTGTAACAACATGCCGCCATAGACGGAAACACCTCCTAGGTAACACATGAGCCAATCACCACGCCCCTAGGCCAGCCTGTACCCACCCACTCTGTGCCCTATATAAACCATGGTATGCGAATGCTCCCATTAAAATCTCCTGATGATTGAGGGTACCCCCCCTCATGAAACAGGCCTGTAGAGATGAAATAGTCTTGTGATTTTTTTTCCCACACATACATATATTGCGCTCTACTACGGTATCGAGCACTATTTTTTGGATAACCTTATTAAGACATATATATATATATATATATATATATATATATATATATATATATATATATATATATATATATATATATATATATATAAATATTCCTTGCGCACTAATTGACTGAAAGAGCACGCTTTTGGCGCAATGATGTCATGTTATGGATGGAAAAATGCATTTATATATATATATATATATATATATATATATATATATATATATATATATACACAGCCCGGCCCCCAGCCAAAAAAATTATATCATAATTTTTAAGAGTTTACCTGAATGTGCATGAACTATTTCTGTTCAAAATAGTTTGAAATGTCACATGTTACATGTTTAAATATTAACTGTCAGTTTACTGTACTGTGCCAACTGTACTACTATATGAGTACGTATTTTCTCTTGTTTCATTGAAAATAAAACATATATTATACTTGTGAGTGTTGATGACACAGCTTTGCAACACTTGATATTCTAGTTTCAAGCATGTTTTACTCAATATAGGTCATCAAATCTCAGCAACAAGCTGTAATATCTTACTGAGATCATTTAGGACCAAAACCCTTAAAACAAGAAAAACACTCTAACATAAAATCTGCTTAGTGAGAAGAATTATCTTATCAGACAGAAAATAAGCAAATATCACCCTTATTTGAGATATTTAATCTTACTTAGATTTCAGTTTTTGCAGTGCATGAACATTAATGGCCTCTCAACATGCGCTATATTAGCTACTTTCATCCTGCTATTCTTCATTTAGCGTTATATTAGTGTTGTCAAACTACTCGACACACCTAAATAGTTGCCGCAACATTAGGTACAACATTAGGTACAACTGCGTGATCTTTTATCTCATGAGATGCAATGTAAGTTTGTTTGAAGCTTTTGGGATTATGATGCCCAGTTTTGATTGACTCTTATATACAGGGATTTATTAAACAATATGTTAGTTACCGTATTTTCCGGACCATAGGGCGCACCGGATTATAAGGCGTGCTGCCGATGAATCATCTATTTAATAATAATAATAACACATTTTATTTGTAAAAGCACTTTACATTGAACAAACAACCTCAAGGTGCATTTAAAAAACAACAATGCTAGAACCACAAATAGCTGCCCCCAACTAGTAAAATAAATAGTAAAATAAAATAAAAACTAGAACAGCCTAATAGCTAGAACTAGCACACATATATCTAACAAAAGGCTTTTTTTTCTTTTTTTTTTAAATAAGGGTTTTTAAGCCTTTTTAAAAACATCCACATTTTACTTTTTTCATATATAAGGCGCATTAAAGAGGTCATACATAACATGTAATGGTGGTTCTTTGGTCAAAATGTTGCATGGATGATGTTTTACAGATCATCTTCAAGTCACTTTCTGACAGTCGCTTCAGGATGCGCCGTTTTGTGGGCGCTCTTATTTACGTGCCTCCACTTGGACAGCATCTTCTCCCCGTCATCTGTTGTAGCGGTGTAGCGTGCAAGGACGGGAGTGGAAGAAGTGTCAAAAGATGGAGCTAACTGTTTTAATGACATTCAGACTCAACTCTCTAATAACTAAAGTTCCTTGGGTGAATAATGTAAAGTCACTACACCGGTATGTTTTAGTGCTTTCATGCCGAGTCTACTGACAGATATAAGTAAGAACTTTACACTACTTTATATCAGAAAGGGCAACAGTGGAGGATGAATGTCACATAACAAGAAGATAGAGAAAAAGAAGAAGTTTATGGACTACAAAGGCGGACGCGTGCAATTTTTCAGGACTTATGCAGATCCCAAATACAGATCAGCAGGTGCCAGAAGGTTAAAAAAAGTTTTTTGCATAATATTGCGAAACAAAACGCCAGATAGTATGTCTTACCTGATACACACACCATAATAATACTCCTATGTTGAAGCACAGTACAATCCATCAAGCAGTGTGGCTTCATAGCTTACCAAAGTCGTACTAAAACATTTCGATCGTTTTTGAGCGCCGTGTGTAATGTTCTATATTCTCAATGGAACATATACAATGTCGGTGTTGTTAACTTGAGTCATATTGCAGTCCACACGTATCTCTTATGTTTGACTGCCATTTACTGGTCACACTTATCATTTCACCATGTACCAAATAAAATAGCTTCGAGGTCGATAAGCACAACCAGAATTATTCCGTAAATTAGGCGCAGTGTCGAGTTTTGAGAAAAGAAATTATAATTAGCCTTTGTTTAGAACTGCACTTCAGACCACTGCAAACTACAACAACAATGATAGAGTTGAATAATTGTTTAAGTGTCAATCCAAAGTGAACATTAGTATAGCCTTAGAGTAAACTTTAGGGCTCTCGTACAGAATTGTATTAGAAAGTATGGAAGGAGTGAATTAGCTTATCAGTTGTTTTGCTTCTAAACATATTAAAGGGGACCTTTGATGATCTCCATTTAAAACATTTCCTTTTGGGTCCAGATAATATGTATTGGATATGCCTTAGTTGAAATGTTGTTTACATTTTGCTCCACAGTTACTTTTATAACCCATTTTATGAGTCTGTTGTTTCTGGAGGCGTTTACAGATTGCAAATGAAACCACACCCAACCCTCTCCAAAAATATTATAATGTATCTTTTAAAAATGTGTACTGTTTAAATATATATATTGTTTTCCTCACCATTTTTTTTTTAAAGACAATAAACTTCATAAACATTATATAGATTCACCCAGTCACAACATTAGGTACACCTGCACACTTCAGAGAGTACCTTAAGAAAAGCTGCTTTTAGTAGCATTAATATTACTGCATGTTGCACGGCGGTGTTCGGTTGGATGAAAATAATACTTAGTCCTACCTTTTTTTGGGGGGTTTTGCCTTTTATAGCCTAGCCATGTCTAAATACAAAACCCCGTTTCCATATGAGTTGGGAAATTGTGTTAGATGTAAATATAAACTGAATACAATGATTTGCAAATCATTTTCAACCCATATTCAATTGAATGCACTACAAAGACAACATATTTGATGTTCAAACTTTATTTTTTGCAAATAATAATTAACTTAGAATTTCATGGCTGCAACACGTGCCAAAGTAGTTGGAAAGGGCATGTTCACCACTGTGTTACATGGCCTTTCCTTTTAACAACACTCAGTAAACGTTTGGGAACTGAGGAGACACATTTTTTAAGCTTCTCAGGTGGAATTCTTTCCCATTCTTGCTTGATGTACAGCTTAAGTTGTTCAACAGTCCGGGGGTCTCCGTTGTGGTATTTTAGGCTTCATAATGCGTCACACATTTTCAATGAGAGACAGGTCTGGACTACAGGCAGGCCAGTCTAGTACCCGCACTCTTTTACTATGAAGCCACGTTGATGTAACACGTGACTTGGCATTGTCTTGCTGAAATAAGCACGTTACTTGGATGGCAACATATGTTGCTCCAAAACCTGTATGTACCTTTCAGCATTAATGGTGCCTTCACAGATGTGTAAGTGACCCATGTCTTGGGCACTAATACACCCCCATACCATCACAGATGCTGGATTTTCAACTTTGCGCCTATAACAATCCGGATGGTTCTTTTCCTCTTTGGTCCGGAGGACACGACGTACACAGTTTCCAAAAACAATTTGAAATGTGGACTCGTCAGACCACAGAACACTTTTCCACTTTGTATCAGTTCATGTTAGATGAGCTTAGGCCCAGCAAAGCCGACGGCGTTTCTGGGTGTTGTTGATAAACGGTTTTCGCCTTGTATAGGAGAGTTTTAACTTGCACTTACAGATGTAGCGACCAACTGTAGTTACTGACAGTGGGTTTCTGAAGTGTTCCTGAGCCCATGTGGTGATATACTTTACACACTGATGTCGCTTGTTGATGCAGTACAGCCTGAGGGATCGAAGGTCACGGGCTTAGCTGCTTACGTGCAGTGATTTCTCCAGATTCTCTGAACCCTTTGATGATATTACGGACCGTAGATGGTGAAATCCCTAAATTCCTTGCAATAGCTGGTTGAGAAAGGTTTTTCTTAAACTGTTCAACAATTTGCTCACGCATTTGTTGACAAAGTGGTGACCCTCGCCCCATCCTTGTTTGTGAATGACTGAGCATTTCATGGAATCTACTTTTATACCCAATCATGGCACCCACCTGTTCCCAATTAGCCTGTTCACCTGTGGGATGTTCCAAATAAGTGTTTGATGAGCATTCCTCAACTTTATCAGTATTTATTGCCACCTTTCCCAACTTCTTTGTCACATGTTGCTGGCATCAAATTCTAAAGTTAATGATTATTTGCACAAAAAAAAATGTTTATCAGTTTGAACATCAAATATGTTGTCTTTGTAGCATATTCAATTGAATATTGGTTGAAAATGATTTGCAAATCATTGTATTCCGTTTATATTTACATCTAACACAATTTCCCAACTCATATGGAAACGAGGTTTGTAAATGCATCCACCTTACGGGACGTCACGACGTAGCCAAATTGCATAACTCTGCGAACAAACAGCGTTTTGATTAATTGATTGAAACTTTTATTAGTAGATTGCACAGTACAGTACATATTCTGTACAATTGACAACTAAATGGTAACACCCGAATAAGTTTTTCAACTTGTTTAGGTCGGGGTCAATTCATGGTAAAAAAAAAAGGAACTTTAGGCCAAAAGTTTAAATGATTGACAATGTACATCACTGTGATTTATTACTAACTGTAAAGCCAGGACACATCATTGTGAGTTACACTTTTGGGTAGGATGGCCAGCTTTGTCGACTCAAAGGTTGAGGCATTGGTACACTTTTATACTTAGGTTAATGCGCTCCTACATTTGCAACCTAACAGCACAAAGAAATGTAAGGTCTTATTCACTGCTCAAATGAAAATAGATTGCTTTCTGTTCCTTAAATAGGTGAATGGTATTTTAAGTCGTCTGTACTTTATACTGTAATGTTGCAAAAGAACTGGAATGTGATGTTGATATGCCTGAATGCTTGCACAGGAGTTAACCTAATTTACTTGCACTTCTTTATAATTGTTTTATTGTTGATGTGCATTAAACTGTGTTTGAGTAGGATGCAACAGTCATACACTAAATTAGTCCGATTTCTCAAATAGTTTGGCTTTAAATAGGCATCCTATAACTCATGGAAACACCCACATTTGAAAAGTTTGACTAACACACCTGGATTATGCGATTGAAAACCAGATCTCTCGAGTGGGTGTATGCCGCCTTGGTGTAGCGCATGCAACATTCTCAACATGCGGGATAAAACATGGAAGCAAATGGCATTCAAAAATCATAGGAAACAACTGGAATGTAAATGAGAATGTTTATATACTCCACAAATTAAAAGGTCATAGCATTTTGAAGTGCCTTGATTGAAGAAAAAAAAGAAACCGACATTTGTTCAAGAAGGTAGCTAAGGAAATGGAAAACGTCGACTTAATACAGACTCCCCAAGGAAATACGAACGAGATGGAATGAAGCAGGTACTGTATATTACAAGGCAAATAATTATAAATAAATAAATGATAAATGGGTTATACTTGTACAGCGCTTTTCTACCTTCAAGGTACTCAAAGCGCTTTGACACTATTTCTACATTCACCCATTCACACACACATTCAAACACTGATGGCGGGAGCTGCCATGCAAGGCGCTAACCAGCAGCCATCAGGAGCAAGGGGTGAACAGAGGTGGGTAGAGTAGCCAGAAATTGTACTCAAGTAAGAGTACTGTTACTTTAGAGATTTATTACTCAAGTAAAAGTAATGAGTAGTCACCCAAATATTTACTTGAGTAAAAGTAAAAAGTATGTTGTGAAAAAACTACTCAAGTACTGAGTAACTGATGAGTAACATACACACACATATCATATATATATATATATATATATATATATATATATATATATATATACATACATATATACACATACATTGATATATACAGTATATCATTTATATTTATTTATTTTGCCGTTTTTGTTTACATGTTAAAGGTGTTTTAATGAATATACATGCATGTTTAACACATATAGATTCCTTTCTTTCATGTTGACAAGAATATAAGTTGGTGTATTACCTGATTCTGATGACTTGCATTGATTGTAATCAGACAGCAGTGCTTAACGTCCACGTTTTCAAATGCAGGAGAAAAAAAGTTCCTCCTTTCTGTCTAATACCACATGAAAGCGGTTGGTTTTTGGTATCTTATTTGTCCATCTTCCATATTCGTTTTCACACACTTTACAAGAAATACATTGGCGGCAAATTCCGTAGCTTGCTAGCTTGTTTGCGCTGGTTTTCGGAGACTCTTATTTTGAAAGCGCAGGCGCGATGGAGCAGCACTTTTATTGTGAAGACAGGAACTGTGCAGTCAGTCTTTAGGCTTGTGACGGGATGTACGTTTGAAATAAAAAATTGTCTTTTTTCCTTCACACTTTTGATTGATTGATTGAAACTTGTATTAGTAGATTGCACAGTACAGTACATATTCCGTACAATTGACCACTAAATGGTAACACCCCAATAAGTTTTTCAACTTGTTTAAGTCAGGTCATGTGACCGCCTGGGTCTGTTTGATTGGTCCAACGTCACCAGTGACTGCATCTGATTGGTGGAACGGAGTCAAACGTCACTAGTGACTGCATTTTATTGGTGGAACGGAGTGAAACGTCACCAGTAACGCAGGCACTTTGAAAACAAACAAAGCGTGCATTAACAGATCGATAAAAATTAGTAGCGAGTAGCGAGCTGAATGTAGATAAAAGTAGCGGAGTAAAAGTAGCGTTTCTTCTCTATAAATATACTCAAGTAAAAGTAAAAGTAAGTTGCATTAAAACTACTCTTAGAAGTACAATTTATCCCAAAAGTTACTGAAGTAGATGTAACGGAGTAAATGTAGCGCGTTACTACCCACCTCTGGGGGTGAAGTGTCTTGCCCAAGGACACAACGGACGTGACTAGGATGGTAGAAGGTGGGGTTTGAACCCCAGTAACCAGCAACCCTCCGATTGCTGGCACGGCCACTCTACCAACTTCGCCACGCCGTTAAGCGTACACAAACCTCCTCACGCTGCATTTGTGCATCCAGACTTGTTAGCAACAACCTTGTACAAACCCCGTTTCCATATGAGTTGGGAAATTGTGTTAGATGTAAATATAAACGAAATACAATGATTTGCAAAACCTTTTCAACCCATATTCAGTTGAATATGCTACAAAGACAACATATTTGATGTTCAAACTGATAAACTTTTTTTTTTGTGTGCAAATAATCATTAACTTTAGAATTTGATGCCAGCAACACGTGACAAAGAAGTTGGGAAAGGTGGCAATAAATACTGATAAAGTTGAGGAATGCTCATCAAACACTTATTTGGAACATCCCACAGGTGTGCAGGCTAATAAGGAACAGGTGCGTGCCATGATTGGGTATAAAAACAGCTTCCCAAAAAATGCTCAGTCTTTCACAAGAAAGGATGGGGCGAGGTACACCCCTTTGTCCACAACTGCGTGAGCAAATAGTCAAACAGTTTAAGAAGAACGTTTCTCAAAGTGCAATTGCAAGAAATTTAGGGATTTCAACATCTACGGTCCATAATATCATCAAAAGGTTCAGAGAATCTGGAGAAATCACTCCACGTAAGCGGCATGGCCGGAAACCAACATTGAATGACCGTGACCTTCGATCCCTCAGACGGCACTGTATCAAAAACCGACATCAATCTCTAAAGGATATCACCACATGGGCTCAGCAACACTTCAGAAAACCACTGTCACTAAATACAGTTGGTCGCTACATCTGTAAGTGCAAGTTAAAGCGAAAGCCATTTATCAACAACATCCAGAAACGCCACCGGCTTCTCCGGGCCCGAGTTCATCTAAGATGGACTGATGCAAAGTGGAAAAGTGTTCTGTGGTCTGACGAGTCCACATTTCAAATTGTTTTTGGAAATATTCGACATCGTGTCATTCAGACCAAAGGGGAAGCGAACCATCCAGACTGTTATCGACGCAAAGTTCAAAAGCCAGCATCTGTGATGGTATAGGGGTGCATTAGTGTCCAAGGCATGGGTAACTTACACATCTGTGAAGGCACCATTAATGCTGAAAGGTACATACAGGTTTTGGAAAAACATATGCTGCCATCTAAGCGCCGTCTTTTTCATGGACGCCCCTGTTTATTTCAACAAGACAATGCCAAGCCACATTCAGCACGTGTTACAACAGCGTGGCTTCGTAAAAAAAGAGTTCGGGTACTTTCCTGGCTCGCCTGCAGTCCAGACCTGTCTCCCATCGAAAATGTGTGGCGCATTATGAAGCGTAAAATACGACAGCGGAGACCCCGGACTGTTGAACGACTGAAGCTCTACATAAAACAAGAATGGGAAAGAATTCCACTTTCAAAGCTTCAACAATTAGTTTCCTCAGTTCCCAAACGTTTATTGAGTGTTGTTAAAAGAAAAGGTGATGTAACACAGTGGTGAACATGCCCTTTCCCAACTACTTTGGAACGTGTTGCAGCCATGAAATTCTAAGTAATTATTATTTGCAAAAAAAAAAAAAAAGTTTATGAGTTTGAACATCAAAAATGTTGTCTTTGTAGCATATTCAACTGAATATGGGTTGAAAATGATTTGCAAATCATTGTATTCCGTTTATATTTACATCTAACACAATTTCCCAACTCATATGGAAACGGGGTTTGTATTCCATACAACTGGCATACTTTAAACAGCAATGACAACCCTCATCTGGAACGGTATCAGCCGGATTTGAAACTCCTTTCATCAATCCACAGAGCTTATCGAATGAACTCCGAGACATTCGAAAGTTTTGTTTCCATGATTTTCATCCGAAACAGAAAACCAACAATATACAGTTGGTGTCTTTGTTGATTTAAGTAAGGCTTTTGACACCATTGATCATAATCTGTTACTGAAAACAACTGAAAGGTATGGTGTCAGAGGCACTGAGCTAGACTGGTTAAGTCGTTATCTTATCAACAGACAACAGTTTGTACACAAGAACCATGTCAATTCAGATTAAAAAACAAACATTATATATGGAGTCCCGTAAGGTTCTATATTGGGGCCAAAATTGTTCTTCTTGTATATAAATGATATAAAATATGTAAATTGTTTGCAGACGACACCAGTCTTTACTGCTCAGGGGATAACTTGGATCTTCTCCTGGTTACAGTGGAACATGAGCTCGGAACACTGAAAACATGGTTTGATATCAACAAACTATCACTCAATTCAAGTAAAACAAATTACATCCTCTTTGGAAATAGAACAACTAACAAACAGATTACAATCAGAATAAATTAAACAGAACCAGTATATGAAAGTATATTTCTGGGTGTTACCATTGACTTAAGGACAAAAATATCAAAAACTATTGCCGTACTGTATAAAATGAAAACATATTTAGAACAGAAGACATTGCTCGTGGGGAACAACTACATATCAAACATTAGCCATTAGGATTGTCAACCAAGCAGACTATTATGCACCAACTAATCCACTTTACGTGAAACTCAACACTTTCAAATGTCCCGACCTGGTTGAGCTAAACACAGCAGTGGTCGTGTTTAAGGCACATCATCACATGCTTCCAAACTCTATCCAAGAAATGTTCAAGAGGTGCTGCTATTTTCCAAAAAACACAAAAACGGACTACTCAATAAAGCATGTGTATTTCAGTGAAAGGAGTTAACTTATGGAACAGTCTGGATGATGAACTCAAAGAGAGTACTTAAATTAAAAGATTGGAAAATAAGTATAAATCATATATCATAGATAAATATATAGAAGATGTGCTTATTATCCCAGAACTGAGTACTATGAGTATAAAACCTGTCTACAGTATAATGCAACAATAACGATGCAAGGGATGGTAAAATACCTTCTATATGTTTATATTACTATGTACTAAAAGTAATACTGTCGACTATCAGGCACATTGATGATGATGGTAAAGAAAATATTCAGTATTCCCTATTTATCTTTTCTTGGAAAATGTTTTCCCATAGTTATGCATTATTAATTGATATAAGTGATGTTGATGAAAATGTTATTTAATGGCCATAATGTGCCTACATTTTTGAGTTGCATTGTTGGGTTTGTGGGTGGGACTCTAGGATAGACGTGGGCTGCCCTGTGGCCTTCTCTGGGTCTCTGGCTATTGGGGGTCCGGTGCTTTCTGCATGCTTCGCTGTTCCCTAGTTAGGGGCTGGGCGGCCAGATAGCAATTGCCTGCTGAGGGTGCTAAATGGAGCTGTGAGCTTAGTAGCCATTTTTCTCTGGGAATGGCAAGGAACTGAGGATCGATGACTATCGATCTTGGTCCCGGGATGTCAAGATGTGACCGACGTTTTTTTATATTATCCACAAAGTTTAGTGAGCAGGTTGTGTTAAATGTGACCATGTGTGTTGACCTTTTGTGTTGGTTGCATTTTTTTTTTTGCACCATGACTCGGGAAGGTTGTCTGGATTGGCTGATAGAAGTAAATGATGTGTTTTGGCCTTCTCTAAGAACAATTCATGGTCATTGACCTGAACTACTCACATTATTAGTTGCTGGGTTGCAATCACGTGACTTGGAGGCACTTTCGGCTTTCAGGCGATGGTCTGGAAACCCATTAAGCTACTGTTTATTCACCTGTATCAGTGCAGATTTGGGCATGTTTGAAGAGCACTGTTTGGACAACTCTGCTCTAAACTAAAACTAATCACCTCTACAGAAAGTGAACTGCATTTGTTAGTATCTTACGTATCATTGTCAAATAGTATTATCTCTGGAGGACGAGGCTAAACATGTTACACACCGAAAGGAAGCCAGGAGCAGGCATGCCAATAGCTAAGCTAATCTAGTTGAAAACAACACCAATAAATAAATGCTTATTCAGGTTTAAAAAGTGTAGATGGAACCACGTTAGAGCAGAAAGTAAGCAGGTACTACCAGGAAATTAAGAAGTAGATTAATAAAAGTTAAAGACAGGGTAATATCACAACAACTGTTGGTGTGTCAGCATTGCCGGCGTAGACGGTACACAACATGTGAGAGGAGGGCGGATCGATCCATATATTGGTGGTGTCAAAATCAAGTGTAGTACATAATCAATGGGGCGGCATGGCGTAGTGGGTAGAGCAACCGTGCCAGAAACCTGAGGGTTGCAGGTTCGCTCCTCGCCTCTTACCATCCAAAATCGCTGCCGTTGTGTCCTTGGGCGGTACACTTCACCCTTTGCCCCCGGTGCCACTCACACCGGTGAACTGAATGATGAATGATAGGTGGTGGTCGGAGGGGCCGTTGGCGCAAATTGCAGCCACGCTTCCGTCAGTCTACCTCAGGGCAGCTGTGGCTATGAAAGTAGCTTACCACCACCAGGTGTGAATGATTGATGGGTTCTACATGTAAAGCGACTTTGGGTACTTAGAAAAGCGCTATATAAATCCCAGTTATTATTATTATAATCAATAATAGAGTGATCAGATCGATATTTTTGTATTCTCAAAATAATTTCGTAAAATTTTTTTGTTAATGTTTACAAACTAAGGGAATAATTCCCTGGACACAAGAGGACTTTGAGAGCAAAAAGTAAAGGGTTTAAATGAGTAGTACGTAGATAGTAGCTTTGGATTTTATTTAGTTTTTGTGTACTATTGTATGTAATAATAGAGAATAAGAAAGTAAATTGAATATTGGGTTGATATTGTTAAACTGCCAATAGCACTCTCCATTAGTAAATGAAAAAACTATTTGAATACATGTAAATAATAGTAAATACATGTGATTGGTATTGGCATTGACCGATGGCCGTCCATCCATCCATCCATCTTCTTCTGCTTATCCGAGGTCGGGTCGCGGGGGCAGCAGCCTAAGCAGGGAAGCCCAGACTTCCCTCTCCCCAGCCACTTCATCCAGCTCTTCCCGGGGGATCCCGAGGCGTTCCCAGGCCAGCCGGGAGACATAGTCTTCCCAACGTGTCCTGGGTCTTCCCCGTGGCCTCCTACCGGTCGGACATGCCCTAAACACCTCCCTAGGGAGGCGTTCGGGTGGCATCCTGACCAGATGCCCGAACCACCTCATCTGGCTCCTCTCGATGTAGAGGAGCAGCGGCTTTACTTTGAGCTCCCCCCGGATGGCAGAGCTTCTCACCCTATTTCTAAGGGAGAGCCTCACCACCCAGTGGAGGAAACTAATTTCGGCCGCTTGTACCCGTGATCTTGTCCTTTCGGTCATAACCCAAAGCTCATGACCATAGGTGAGGATGGGAACGTAGATCGACCGGTAAATTGAGAGCTTTGCCTTCCGACTCAGCTCCTTCTTCACCACAACGAATCGATACAGCGTCCGCATTACTGAAGACGCCGCACCGATCCGCCTGTCGATCTCACGATCCACTCTTCCCTCACTCGTGAACAAGACTCCGAGGTACTTGAACTCCTCCACTTGGGGGCAAGATCTCCTCCCCAACCTAGAGATGGCACTCCGCCCTTTCCCGGGCGAGAACCATGGACTCGGACTTGGAGGTGCTGATTCTCATCCCAGTCGCTTCACACTCGGCTGCGAACCGATTCAGTGAGAGCTGAAGATTCTGGCCAGATGAAGCCATCAGGACCACATCAAAAAGCAGAGACCTAATCCTGCAGCCACCAAACCAGATCCCCTCAATGCCTTGACTGCACCTAGAAATTCTGTCCATAAAAGTTATGAACAGAATCGGTGACAAAGGGCAGCCTTGGCGGAGTCCAACCCTCACTGGAAACGTGTCCGACTTACTGCCGGCAATGCGGACCAAGCTCTGACACTGATCATACAGGGAGCAGACCGCCACAATCAGACAGTCCGATACTCCATACTCTCTGAGCACTCCCCACAGGACTTGACGAGGGACACGGTCAAATGCCTTCTCCAAGTCCACAAAGCACATGTAGACTGGTTGGGCAAACTCCCATGCACCCTCAAGGACCCTGCCGAGAGTATAGAGCTGGTCCACAGTTCCACGACCAGGACGAAAACCACACTGTTCCTCCTGAATCCGAGGTTCGACTATCCGGCGTAGCCTCCTCTCCAGTACACCTGAATAGACCTTACCAGGAAGGCTGAGGAGTGTGATCCCACGATAGTTAGAACACACCCTCCGGTTCCCCTTCTTAAAGAGAGGAACCACCACCCCGGAGGTACTGCCCCCGATGTCCACGCGATGCTGCAGACCGATGGATGATCGGTATTGGAACCAGCACCATAAAACCGTGATTTGATCCCTACTCTTAATCTCAATGGGATTGTTTTCCCCTGGTTAAATAAGGGTTAAGCAAAAAAACATTTGAAAAAAATGCATGAACCCTTATGATTTGACACATCGGCATTGTTTAACACGAATATCTAACATTGTAACATTTATAAGTCAGAACAGATGAAATTCATCATAGTTTCACTTTAATGAAATGCTGCAAAAAATGTATTCTTGTTTTATTTTTAGTTCCATATGAGAGGCACAATTACATAGTGGTTAGCACTTCTGCCTCACAGTCTGTGTGCAGTTTGGTTGTTCGGGTGCTGCTGATTGAAGGCTGTAAGTTGTCAATAGGCGTGAATGTGAGTGTGAATGGTTGTTAGGCAATGTGTCCTGATTCCTAACTGACTGGGTAAGCGCATGGGGACTGACCCCACTTCTTGCCTCAAGTCAGCTGGAATAAGCTCCAGCTCATGAATTGAAGGTTGCACATGTGATACTGCATAATCAGTCAGCTTTATTTGCCAAGTATGTTTAACACACAAGGAATTTGACTTGCTAAACTGTGCTCACTATGTTCAATCAATAGATATTAACGATTAACTAAGAATAGCAACAAGTACTGAAATAACTATGGCTAATAAATAATAGTGCAGTGGTGAATAGAGCAAAGCAAATAGATGAATACGAGAAGATGAGTTAGTACCTTCACAGTGACAGATTAGTTGCAGAGTTATTTCACAGCGTTCATCAGATTGATAGCCTGAGGGAAGAAAATGTTCTTATGACGAGTTGTTGTTGCGTACAGTGATTTGTGAGTTTGAAGAGTTTGTGAGCAGGGTGTGATGCAGTGATGCTACATCCCGTGTCCAGCTTGGTTAATGTTGATATTCAGGGTACGGCGTGGCGCGGTTGGGAGAGTGGCCGTGCCATCAACCTGAGGGTTCCTGGTTCAACCTTGTCACCAACCTTCTACCAACCTTGTCACGTCCGTTGTGTACTTGGGCAAGACACTTCACCCTTGCTCCTGTTGGGTGGTGGGTAGGGCCCTGCATGGCAGTTCCCACCATCAGTGTGTGAATGGGTGAATGTGGAAATAGTGTCAAAGCGCTTTGAGTACCTTGAAGGTAGAAAAGCACTATACAAGTATAACCCATTTTACATTTTTTTGTAATATTCAGTGTATGAAATTGCTAATATGCATATTAACTAGGGATGATACTCGAAACCGGTTTTCCCGGTTGTTCGATAAGAAAAGAACCGAGTCCTCGGACTCGAATCCCTTTTTGAGAACCGGTACCCGTTATCAAGACCATTATAGTAAAGAAAAAGAGTTGGTTCTTTATTTGAATCCCTGGGAACGAATCCCGTCCCGACCAGAAATGCCCCTTGAGACATCACAAGAAATGACGTCACGTAGCTCAGTCATTAGGCGCAGATAGGGAAAGCAGGAAAAACAATGGACTGGAAAAAGCGCTCCAAGGTGTAATAAAGTTCAAAACAAAAGGTATAATCCAATGAATAACTTTACTGAGAGATTTGAGCAGGGTACAAACACATGACAAACACTTTTACGACCAACCGGAAACATAGCAACCAGGCTAGCAACGCACCTCCTTTACGGCAGCTGTCGCAACGTTCTTAAAGCAACCGCAGCACATACATATATATACAACATATCTCCCTTTTTTAACTTTTCTTTTTCTTTCCTTGTAAACAAAACAAAATCACACTGTATATGTGTTGTCTGTCTAATTATAAATAATGCAGACGAGGCGTGTTGGCTGAGTTCTTGATGTTTACTTTCACAGCGTGCTCATAACCTCATTCTTAGCTGCCGGCATGACAACATGCAACAACACTTTTCGGGGCTACCGCGCATGCTCGTCACTCCCGTTGCATGCTGGGTAGTGTAGTTGTTATATTCCCTAGCTCAGGGGTGCTCATTACGTCGATCGCGAGCTACCGGTTGATCGTGGAGGGTGTGTCAGTCGATCACCAGCCAGACATTAAAAAAATAGTCCTAAAAATTAGCGATCATAAATCTTCACTATGACATCACTTTCGTCACTTGATTGACATTCACGGCACCCGAGGGTCTTCTGAGATGACGCTGACTGCTGCCAGCTCATTAAAATTACCGACTGGAAGGCGAGAAACACTTTATTTCAACAGACTCTGGCGCCATACCTGTCGTCAAAACTCCAAAGACCGACTGCACAGTTGCACAATAAAAGCTATGCTTCATCCTGCCTGCGCTAACAAAATAAGAGTCTCAGAAAGCTGGCGTGCACAAGTTAGCAAGCTACGGAGTTTGCCGACAATGTATTTCTTGTAAAGTGTATACAAAGGAGTACGGAAGCTGGATAAATAAGATGCCAAAAACCAACCACTTTCATGTGGTATTGGACAGAAAGGAGGACTTTTTTTCTCCTCCATTCGAAAATGCGGACGTTATCAGCACCACTGTGCAAGTCATCAGAATCAGGTAATACACCAATTTATATTCTTGTCTTCATGAAAGAAAGGAATCTATATGTGTTAAACATGCTTGTATTATCTTTAAACACTTTTAACTTATTAACAATATTAACTATATGTGTTAAACATGCTTGTATTATCTTTAACCATCTTTAACTTGTTAACAATATTAACTATATGTGTTAAACATGCTTGTATTATCTTTAAACACTTTTAACTTATTACCAATATTAACTATGTGTTAAACATGCTTGCATTATCTTTAAACACCTTTAACTTATTAACAATATTAACTATATGTGTTAAACATGCTTGTATTATCATTAAACACCTTTAACTTGTTAACAATGTTAACTATATGTATTAAACATACTTGTATTTTCATTAAACACCTTTAATTTATTAACAATATTAACTATATGTGTTAAACATGCTTGTATTATCATTAAACACCTTTAACTTGTTAACAAAAACATATATTTTATAAATAAGTAAATATAAATTATATATATGAATGAGGTAGACCCCACGACTTGATCAATTGAAAAGTAGCTCGCCTGCAGAAAAAGTGTGAGCACCCCTGCCCTAGCTCATAACATCTTTCCCCCTATAAAGAAATAATGTTAACTCAATAAATTGTATTTCTTTTTTTATCTTTAAGGTTTCCTTTTTTAGCATTGTATCCACATTTGCAAACAACTTTTCTCTTCATAGAATTTTCTTTCAATAAGGAAATAAAATGCAAAAATGTCAAAGCATCATAACAAACAGTTATGTCAAACAGCAGCAGAAGTGCACTTTTTGGAGAGCTGTATTATTTTCAGTTTTGTGCTCAAGGGACTGATTTTATTTAACACTATATTATTATTTATACACCTATAGTGATCACAGAGACAGGTTGTTTTTGTGTTACTGTATATATTTGTTTTTCTGAAATTACCCACTTAATATACTTTGGGTAACAACAGTCAATATTTATTTGTTTTATTTTATTTTTTAGGGGGGTAACAGTCAATATTTATTTATTTATTAGATTTTATTTTTTTCTTATATAATAAAAGTGAGCTTTTGTTAAACCAAATATTGTGTGTTTTTTTCCATATACAACAACCTATCTGGACTCGATAAGAGAATTGATAAGGAATCGGTTCGATAAGAGGATTCGATAATAGGCTCGAACTCGATAATTTCTTATCAAACATCATCCCTAGTATTAACTAAAAGTATCGCACACAGTAACGATGATTATATACAAAATATGCCATAATCACGGTTTAGTATGTACATCATATTCAAGGTTATGGTTCAGTCAACTTTTGGTACTTTTGGTAAAAGTGCAAAAAATTGAATTAAATTGTTAAACTTTTGAGCTTTTAATGATTGGATAACTGCCGGCTGCAAATTATCTAATAAATAGAATTCTCACATAAAAAGTACAAATATAATGTATACTTTCATACATTTAAATGACTTATCTTTACACATATTCAATGCACAATATGTACCACAGTATTATTTTGTCTGGTTGCATGTTTTTTTTAAATATAGTGTATTCTAAGTTATATACGTGACAAAGCAAATTAGTGGGATATACATTATTATATCTCATTTACGATAATAATTGTATTTTTAAAAAAAATTTGCACTGCATTTGTTTACCTGGTAGACAGCACCTGGCGAGGGGACATCCTGTCGCCATTTGTGTGTAATGTGTACCCAGCACTAGTATATGTGTGTAGGACCCCACAGCCCGCAGCAAAGACGCGCATGTAAAATGTCAATTAATGAATAACAGGGAGCTTTATATGAAATATTCCTAGCCACTTCCTTCTCCGTCACTGATAGCAATATATTGGCAAATTTCCTGACATAAGTCCACTAGCTGTCGTGACGCACAGCATTAGTGCTTATCTTTTAAAGCACTGCTACTGGGTTTGAATCTCGATTGGAATTTTAGTTAGGAAGGTTTATTTATGTTTTAGTGATGTTTACATTTTTTTTGCACACACACAAAACATGAAAAATTATTGTGATGGGAATGGGTTCGAAATAAAATATTGCCTAGGCCCCAATTTGGATTCTCTATATGCTTACACTTCTGTACAGTAGAATTCTGATACAAATACTGTATAAATGAAACATACTCTAGTTGCTACTCCTGTATAATTGTTATTATCTTTAGACTTACCATGTTGAATATTGCACTCAAAGTATTAAGACAAGTCATCACTATAAATAAAGGCACACAAAAAAAAGGATTTTAAGACCTTTCCACATTAATATGAATTTATTCAAGACCAATATTTTCTTCAGAGTCCATAGCTTTAAAACTTTGCAGAGTGTCATACTCCATTTAGCCTGTAGGCCATCTACTGGGCTTTCCCACTGTTCGTCGCCATACTTAGGACTTAGTAACAGTATCCATCTTAGTTGTATAGCATTGCATGTAATTATTGTTACTCTGTGTGACACCTTTAATTAATACACATATTTTCAATTTCATTCACAGAATATTAACATTAACATTCATTTCATTCACAGAATATTAACATTAACATTAACCAAGCTGGAATTATGCAACAAGGTGGAAGAATGTACGGAAAAAACGCTACTTGAAGACAAAAACCACCTGACCCCACTTCTTCAGCCAGAAGCATTACCGTATTTTCCGGACTATAAGGCGCATTTAAAATTCTTTAATTTTCTCAAAACTCGACAGTGCGCCTTATAATCTGGTGCGCCTAATGTACGGAATAATTTTGGTTGTGCTTACCAACCTCCAAGCTATTTTATTTGGTACATGGTGAAATGATAAGTGTGACCAGTAGATGGCAGTCATACATAAGAGATACGTGTAGACTGCAATATGACTCAAGTAAACAACACCAACATTTTATATGTTCCATTGAAAATATAGAACATGACACACAGCGCTCAAAAATCGATCAAAATGTTTTAGTAGGACTTTGGTAAGCTATGAAGCCACACCGCTTGATGGATTGTACTGTGCTTCAACATAGGAGTATTATTATGGTGTGTGTATAAGGTAAGACGTATTATCTGGCGTTTTGTTTCGCAATATTATGCAAAACCAATTTTTCTTGCCTTCTGGTACCTGCTGATCTGTATTTGGGATCTGCATAAGTCCTGAAAATGCGCGCGGGTCCGCATTTGTAGTCCGTGCCGAGACCGTAGTCGATAAGCTTCTTCTTTTTCTCTATATTCTTATGTGACATTCATCCTCCGCTGTTGCCATTTCTACAAACCCTGTTTCCATATGAGTTGGGAAATTGTGTTAGATGTAAATATAAACAGAATACAATGATTTGCAAATCATTTTCAACTCATATTCAGTTGAATATGCTACAAAGACAACATATTTGATGTTCAAACTGATAAACATTTTTTTTTTTGCAAATAATCATTAACTTTAGAATTTGATGCCAGCAACACGTGACAAAGAAGTTGGGAAAGGTGGCAATAAATACTGATAAAGTTGAGGAATGCTCATCAAACACTTATTTGGAACATCCCACAGGTGAACAGGCAAATTGGGAACAGGTGGGTGCCATGATTGGGTATAAAAGTAGATTCCATGAAATGCTCAGTCATTCACAAACAAGGATGGGGTGAGGGTCACCACTTTGTCAACAAATGCGTGAGCAAGTTGTTGAACAGTTTAAGAAAAACCTTTCTCAACCAGCTATTGCAAGGAATTTAGGGATTTCACCATCTACGGTCTGTAATATCATCAAAGGGTTCAGAGAATCTTAAGAAATCACTGCACGTAAGCAGCTAAGCCCGTGACCTTCGATCCCTCAGGCTGTACTGCATCAACAAGCGACATCAGTGTGTAAAGGATATCACCACATGGGCTCAGGAACACTTCAGAAACCCACTGTCAGTAAGTACAGTTGGTCGCTACATCTGTAAGTGCAAGTTAAAACTCCTACGCAAGGCCAAAACCGTTTATCAACAACACCCAGAAACGCTGTCAGCTTCGCTGGGCCTGAGCTCATCTAAGATGGACTGATACAAAGTGGAAAAGTGTTCTGTGGTCTGACGAGTCCACATTTCAAATTGTTTTTGGAAACTGTGGACGTCGTGTCCTCCGGACCAAAGAGGAAAAGAACCATCCGGATTGTTATAAGCTCAAAGTTGAAAAGCCAGCATCTGTGATGGTATGGGGGTGTATTAGTGCCCAAGACATGGGTAACTTACACATCTGCGAAGGCGCCATTAATGCTGAAAGGTACCTACAGGTTTTGGAGCAACATATGTTGCCATCCAACCAATGTTACCATGGACGCCCCTGCTTATTTCAGCAAGACAATGCCAAGCCACGTGTTACATCAACGTGGCTTCATAGTAAAAGAGTGCGGGTACTAGACTGGCCTGCCTGTAGTCCAGACCTGTCTCCCATTGAAAATGTGTGGCGCATTATGAAGCCTAAAATACCACAACGGAGACCCCCGGACTGTTGAACAACTTAAGCTGTACATCAAGCAAGAATGGGAAAGAATTCCACCTGAGAAGCTTAAAAAATGTGTCTCCTCAGTTCCCAAACGTTTACTGAGTGTTGTTAAAAGGAAAGGCCATGTAACACAGTGGTGAACATGCCCTTTCCAACTACTTTGGCACGTGTTGCAGCCATGAAATTCTAAGTTAATTATGAGTTTGAACATCAAATATCTTGTCTTTGTAGTGCATTCAATTGAATATAGGTTGAAAAGGATTTGCAAATCATTGTATTCCGTTTATATTTACATCCAACACAATTTCCCAACTCGTATGGAAACGGGGTTTGTAATATAAAGTAGTGTAAAGTTCTTACTTATGTCTGTCAGTAAACTCACCATGAAAGCACTAAAACATACCGGTGTAGTGAGTTTACATTATTTACCCAAGGAACTTTAGTTATTAGAGAGTTCCGGTCTGACTTTTTTTTCACGGGACACATTTCGGGTGTTGTTGTTGCACTAGTGAGCCACGGATGAAGAGATGCTGCTCCGTTAATGATTGAAGTAAAGTGTGAATGTCATTAAAACAGTTAGCGCCATCTTTTGACACTTCTTCCACACCCGTCCTTGCACGCTACACCGCTACAACAGAGATGACGGAGAGAAGACGCTGTCCAAGTGGAGGCACGTAAATAAGACCGCCCACAAAACGGCGCATCCTGAAGCGACTGTCAGAAAGTGACTTGAAGATTATGTGTAAAACATCATCTATGCAACATTTTGAGCAAAGAACCACCATTACATGTTATGTAGACCACAAGGAAGTCTTTTACATTTAGAAAATAATCATAATAATATGACTCCTTTAATGCGCCTTGCCTATGGTCCGGAAAATACAGTACTTAGTTGATGTTTTGCACTGTCACATACTTTTTGTGCAGTTTAAGATGCTTCCAGAACACGTCCCCCGGCCTTAATGGGGGACATAAAACACTGTGCACTGGAAGTGAAACAGATGGCACTAATAAAGTCCTCTCAGTCAAGTTGGCTTGCTTGTGGACTGTCCCTCCTTCACTGCATGAGAGGACATGGTCGACATGTCGTCGTCTTTTGGCTGGTCAAGACTTTGCTGCAGTCGATGAAACGTGAAACTAACAGTTTGTTCTGTAACGCTCCAACGTGTTGCTCCTTTATGAGACATCAACTACACTCGGAGTGCCATCTTTATTCTGAAGATTATTTTTGGGAATAAATTGGCATTGCAGATTGTCTAACGATGCATTGTAACTCTTAGAGCTATCCTCTTTATCGCTGATGAATGATTCTGCCCGCTAATGAGAGAAATAAATGAATTTGGTGTTGCCACGTTAAGATCCATTATCAGGATTATTGTTCAACTGTTTTGAAAGGAGGTGGCAAAGACAAACAAAAAGGACGCAGGCTGGGAAGAAGGCAAGATTGGCTGATGTTACATGTGTCCTTGATTACCTTCCCTCTGCTTTTATTCTAATAAGTGGCATTCTTTGTACTCCCTAGGACAGCTAGACAGTCTGACACACGATGGAAATAAATATTGCATGTGGTAGACATTAAGCTGTCATCCTGGGATGAGAGAGGGGGGAAGAAAAAAAAAAAAAAAAAAGACAAGATGGAGAAATTTGTGTGGTGTTCCTCGGCGCGACATAGTATGCCTGCTCTTGTCACAATTGTCACATGTTGACGACTCTCCCCGCTCTGCCACAACCCCCTTATTTCCTGTCGCCCAGTCAGCTGCTGTGACTGACAGCCTGCAGGCTGCATATGGAGCAGGACTTTGGCTGATGCAAAAAAACATATTCCTCTGGGACACCGTTTGAATTTCACATTGATTGACTTACAAATAGCCATAAAACACATTCTAATGACATTTAGATCCATGCCGGAATTTTTTTTTTTTTTATTGTTTTGAGGAAAAAGTTAGATATAACCCCTATGGATCGATAGATAGATGGAAAGGTATAGAGAAAAAAGCTAAAAAAAAAAAATTTACATACCTTTTCTTTTAGGGATGTCCGATAATGGCTTTTTGCCGATATTCCAATATTGTCCAACTCTTTAATTACCGATACCGATATCAACAGATATATACAGTCGTGGAATTAACACATTATTATGCCTAATTTGGACAACCAGGTATGGTGAAGATAAGGTACTTTTTAAAAAAATTAATAAAATAAGATAAATAAATTAAAAACATTTTCTTGAATAAAAAAGAAAGTAAAACAATATAATAACAGTTACATAGAAACTAGTAATTAATGAAAATGAGTAAAATTAACTGTTAAAGGTTAGTACTATTAGTGGACCAGCAGCACGCACAATCATGTGTGCTTACGGACTGTATCCCTTGCAGACTGTATTGATATATAATGTAGGAACCAGAATATTAATAACAGAAAGAAACAACCCTGTGAATGAGTGTAACCCTGTGAATGAGTGTAAATGGGGGAGGGAGGATTTTTGGGTTGGTGCACTAATTGTAAGTGTATCTTGTGCTTTTTATGTTGATTTAATAAAAAAAACAAAAAAACGATACCGATAATAAAAAAAAAAACGATACCGATAATTCCCGATATTACATTTTAACGCATTTATCGGCCGATAATATCGGCAGGTCTATGTTATCGGGCATCTCTAATTTTTTTTAATTGTACTGTAGAAGATATATAGATGGATGGATGTATATTCAAGAAAAAAATCTTACTAGCATTTATAATGATTATATGGAAAAAGGTGTAATTTAGGCAAATCATTTTTAACAAGTGTCTATTAGAAAAAACAATCCATCCATAGAAAATGGATGGATGGATGGACTGTTTCTACTAATATACACTTGTTAAAAAAATGCGTAAATTACACCTTTTTCCATATAATCATTATAAATGCTAGTAAGATTTTTTTTCTTGAATATACATCCATCCATCCATCCATTTTCTACAGTATAATTAAAAATGTTTTTTATGAAAATGCATTTGTTCCTTCAATTCCTACATTAGGCATATTATTACCCACATGCATAATGTAAATTGATTTAAAAAAAGTGGCCCTCTATAGCAGCCATTACTGTGATGTGGCCCTCAATGAAAATGTGTTTGACACGCCTGTTATAAATGCTAGTAAGATTTTTTTTCTTGAATATACATCCATCCATCCATTCATTTTCTACAGTACAATGACATTTTTTTTAATGTAATTTAAAATGTTTTTTTTGTTTTACTAAATGCATTCGTTCCTTCAATTTTGACAATTATTACATTTTAAACGTTATTATCTGATCATGCCAATTATATTATTATGTACTGTATTGCAAAACTATTTTTGTGATACAAAAACAAATAGTTAAATATCTGCTTGTCACCTTTATTTCTGATTTTAAAACAAGTTATACATAAAAAAATGTAATAATCAAATGCATATTATTACCCACATGCATAATCTAAATTCATTTTAAAAAAGTGGCCCTCTGAAAGCAACCATTACTGTGATGTGGCCCTCAATGCAAATGAGTTTGACACCCTTGTTCTAGGCCCTGTGATGAGATGGCGACTTGTCCAGGGTGTACACCGCCTTCCGCCTGAATGCAGCTGGGATAGGCTCCAGCACCCCCTGGACCACGAAAGGGACAAACGGTAGAAAATGGATGGATGGATGGATGGATTAATTCTACTAATATACACTTGTTAAAAAAAAAAAATGCGTAAATTACACCTTTTTCCATATGATCATTATAAATGCTAGTAAGATTTTTTTTCTTGAATCCATCCATCCATCCATCCATTTTCTACAGTACAATTAAAACATTTTTTTAATGTAATTTTGATTTTTTTTTTTTTTTTTTACTAAATGCTTTCGTTCCTTTAATTTTGACAGAAAAAAAGCATATTTTAAACTTTATTATCTGATCATGCCAATTATATTATTATATACTGTATTGCAAAACTATTTTTATGATACAAAAACAAATAGTTAAATATCTGCTTGTCACCTTTATTTATGATTTTAAAACAATCATAAAAACATATCTAATGATCAAATGGATATTATTACCCACATGCATAATGAAAATTAATTCTTAAAAAGTGGCCCTCTAAAAGCAGCCATTACTGTGGTGTGGCCCTCAATGAAAATGAGTTTGACACCCCTGATTTATAATGATCATATGGAAAAAGGTGTAATTTACGCAAAAAACCTTTAAGAAGTGTATATTAGTAGAAACAATCCTTTCATTCATCCATTTTCTACCGCTTGTCCCTTTTGGGGTCCAGGAGGTGCTGGAGCCTTTCCCAGTTGCATTCAGGAGGAAGGCAGTGTACACCCTGGACAAGTCGCCACCCCATGCAGGGCCGAAAACAGGGGTGTCAAACTCATTTTCATTGAGGGCCACTTCACAGTAATGGCTGCTTTCAGAGGGCCACTTTTTAAAATTGATTTACATTATGCATGTGGGTAATAATATGCATTTGATTTTTTCATTTTTTTTTTTAATGTATAACTTATTTGAAAATCATAAATAAAGGTGACAAGCAGATAATTAACTATTTGTTTTTGTATCACAAAAATAGTTTTGCAATACAGTTCATAATAATATAATTGGCATGATCAGATAATAAAGTTTAAAATATGCATTTTTTTGTTTGTCAAAATTAAAAGGAACGAATGCATTTAGTAAAAAAAAAAAAAAAAAAAAATTACATTAAAAAAATGTTTAATTGTACTGTAGAAAATTGATGGATGGATGAAAAATCTTACTAGCATTTATAATGATCATATGGAAAAAGGTGTAATTTACGCATTATTTTTAAGAAGTGTACATTAGTAAAAACAATCTATCCATCCATCCATTTTCTACCGCTTGTCCCTTTCAGGGTCGTGGGGGGTGCTGGAGCCTATCTCAGCTGCATTCAGGAGGAAGGCAGCGTACACCCTGGACAAGTCGCCATCTCATGCAGGGCCTAGAACAAGGGTGTCTAACTCATTTGCATTGAGGGCCGTATCACAGTAATGGCTGCTTTTAGAGGGCCACTTTTTAAAAATGAATTTACATTATGCATGTGGGTAATAATATGCATTTGATTATTAGATTTTTTTTTATGTATAACTTGTTTTAAAATCATAAATAAAGGTGACAAGCAGATATTTAACTATTTGTTTTTATCTCACAAAATAGTTTTGCAATACAGTACATAATAATATAATTGGCATGATCAGATAATAAAGTTTAAAATATGCATTTTTTTTCTGTCAAAATTAAAGGAACAAATGCATTTGGTAAAAAAAAAAGTAAAATACATTAAAAAAAAATTAATTGTACTGTAGAAAATGGATGGATGGATGTATATTTAAGAAAAAAAATCTTACTAGCATTTATAATGATCATATGGAAAAGGGTGTAATTTACGCTTTTTTTTAACAAGTGTATATTAGTAGAAACAACTCATCCATACATCCATTTCCTACCGCTTGTCCCTTTCGGGGTCCAGGGGGTGCATTCAGGCGGAAGGCGGGGTACAAGTAAATAAAGGTGACAAGCAGATATTTAACTATTTGTTTTTGTATCACAAAAATAGTTTTGCGAACAGTATATAATCATATAAGTGGCATGATGATGTAATAAAGTTTAAAATATGCATTTTTTTTTGTCAAAATTGAAGGAATGAATGCATTTAGTAAAAAAAACTAAAAATATAAATTACATTAAAAAAATGGAATTGTACTGTAGAAAATGGATGGATGGATGGATGTATATCATCATAAGGAAAAAGGTGTAATTTACGCATTTTTTTAAACAAGTGTATATTAGTAGAATCAATCCATCCATCCATCCATTTTCTACCGCTTGTCCCTTTCGGAGTCCAGGGGTTGCTGGAGCCTATCTGAGCTGCATTCAGGCGGAAGGCGGCGTACAAGTAAATAAAGGTGACAAGCAGGTATTAAACTATTTGTTTTTGTATCACAAAAATAGTTTTGCAATACAGTATATAATAATATAATTGGCATGATCAGATAATAAAGTTTAAAATATGCATTTTTTTTTCTGTCAAAATTGAAGGAACAAATGCATTTAGTAAAAAAAACAAAAAATGTAAATTACATTAAAAAAATTGAATTGTACTGTAGAAAATGGATGGATGGATGGATGTATATCATCATAAGGAAAAAGGTGTAATTTACGCATTTTTTTAAACAAGTGTATATTAGTAGAAACAATCCATCCATCCATCCATTTTCTACCGCTTGTCCCTTTTAGGGTGAAGGGGGTGCTGGAGCCTATCCCAGCTGCATTCAGGCAGAAGGCGGGCTACAAGTAAAGAAAGGTGACAAGCAGGTATTAAACTATTTGTTTTTGTATCACAAAAATAGTTTTGCAATACAGTATATAATCTTATAATTGGCATGATCATGTAATAAAGTTTAAAATATGCATTTTTTTTTTCTGTCAAAATTGAAGGAACGAATGCATTTAGTAAAAAAAAAAAAAAAGAAAGTATTTTATTGAAACCCATTTTCTCCAGGCTTTCGCGGGCCACATAAAATGACGTGGCGGGCCAGAAATGGCCCCCGAGCCTTGAGTTTGACACCTGTGGCCTGGAAGAAACAATCGTACTCAAAAAATCTCATAATGATTCAAAATAATGATACCAAATACCATTGAATAGTCAAGAAAAGAACAAAATAAAAGCATAATGGTACAAAAAATGCTATGACATTTTCAGAGAAAAGTGCTTTTCCGGCAGCACATGCCTGCCTCACAAGGGGCGGTATAGCTCGGTTGGTAGAGCGGCCGTGCCAGCAACTTGAGGGTTCCAGGTTCGATCCCCGCTTCCGCCATCCTAGTCACTGCCGTTGTGTCCTTGGGCAAGACACTTTACCCACCTGCTCCCAGTGCCACCCACACTGGTTTAAATGTAACTTAGATATTGGGTTTCACTATGTCCAACTCTTAACTACCGATTCCGATATCAACCGATACAGATATATATAGTCGTGGAATTAACACATTATTATGCCTAATTTTGTTGTGATGCCCCGCTGGATGCATTAAACAATGTAACTTCACCATGAATTGATTAACGTGGACCCCGACTTAAACAAGTTGAAAAACTTATTCGGGTGTTACCATTTAGTGGTCAATTGTATGGAATATGAACTATACAAGTTTCAATTAATCAATCAAAAACAAGGTTTCCAAAATAAGAGAACAACTTCAACTCGGGACGGCGTGGCGCAGTGGAAGAGTGGCCGTGCGCAACCCGAGGGTCCCTGGTTCAATCCCCACCTAGTACCAACCTCGTCATGTCCGTTGTGTCCTGAGCAAGGCACTTCACCCTTGCTCCTGATGGCTGCTGGTTAGCGCCTTGCATGGCAGCTCCCGCCATCAGTGTGTGAATGTGTGTGTGAATGGGTAAATGTGGAAGTAGTGTCAAAGCGCTTTGAGTACCTTGAAGGTAGAAAAGCGCTATACAAGTACAACCCATTTATTTATCATTATAACTCCAGGTATGGAAAAAAGTGCCAACATGGCACTGCCATATTTATTATTGAAGTCACAAAGTGCATTATTTTTTTTAACATGCCTCAAAACAGCAGCTTTGAATTTGGGACATGCTCTCCCTGAGATAATCCTGATACCCACTACAACTATGGGAAATACTATACTTTGACTCTCACAAAGTGCATTATTTTTTTATTTTTTTTAAAACATGCCTCAAAACAACAGCTACAAAAACCATGAAGGCACACAGCTTCAGTCCAGAGTATACTGGACTGAAGCATACTTGCCAACCTTTTTTCAGTGATGTACCCCCTGTGAACATTTTTTTAATTCAAGTACCCCCTAATCAGAGCAAAGCATTTTTGGTTGAAAAAAAGAGATAAAGAAGTAAAATACAGCACTATGTCATCATTTTCTGATTTATTAAATTGTATAACAGTGCAAAATATTGCTCATTTGTAGTGGTCTTTCTTGAACTATTTGGAAAAAAAGATATAAAAATAACTAAAAACTTGTTGAAAAATAAACAAGTGATTCTATTATAAATAAATATTTCTACACATAGAAGTAATCATCAACTTGTGTGTATGTATGTAGGTACATATGTATGTGTCGCTGCCCCGGTGTGCATTGCTGATCGCGGCGCCGGGTCTGCTGAGGTGCCATGGCATGCCGGCTGTGGGCGCAGGGCTGGGCCCTTATGGCTTTTTGCCGGATGGGATGCCTGGTGGGTGGTGGGCGGGGGGGGCCTGGACGTGCGGGAGGGGCTGCGGGGTTTGGTGGCGTTGGGCACTGTTGGCGACCAGGCCTCTTGTTTATTATTATTTATTTTATTTTATTTAAAGGGTTTATTTTTATTTTATTTTTATTTTATTTTATTTTTTCTTTTCTTTCTATTTTTTATTTTTTTAATTTTTTTATTTATTTTGTATTTATTTATTTATTTTTATTTTTTTTTTTTTTGTGTGTGTGTTGTGTATGTATGTGTTTGTATATATGTGGGCTTATGTATATGTGTGTGGGTGTATTAATGTGTATATATGTGTGGATGTGTATGTTTATATGTATATGCATGCGTGTGTATATGTGTGCATGTGTATGTATATGTATATGCATATATGTATGTGTGTATGTATGTGTATATGAATGTGTAGGTGTGTGCATGGGTGTGGATGTCCGGTGGCTCAATTGGCCTGGCTGTGGATGAGTTGGGGTAGGTGGGTTGGTGGCCTCGGTGGTAGCCGGGGGTGTGCGTTGTTGTGGTTTACGGGGTCGGTCGCTTTTTTGTTTTGGTTTCGGCGGCCGCGGGTGTTTACGCTGCGGACGGGCGGTGGTGGTGATGGTTGCTGCGGTGATACCAGCGGTTGGCATCGCTGTGTTGGGTTGGAGTGGTTGGGGGACTGTGGCTGGTGTCTGTGCGCTTGTGGGGTTGTGGGGCTGGCTGGCGTTGGCTTGCCGGCTGGTTTGGGGGCTGGCGGGCGGACGGGATGCATTGGCTTCTTGCCCCGTTGGGGGGCTCCTTCCCCTGGCCGGGACTCGTATGGGCACGTTGCTGTGTGGATGGCCGGGATGCGGTGTTTGCATTGGGCGTGGGGGCTGTGCGGTTTCTCTGCGTTTGGTTGCCGGTATGGGCTCTGCAGGGTTGGGTTGGGGCGGGCGGGGGCTGGCTTTGTTTGGCGGGGGGAGGGGCTCGCGTGGCGTCACGTTAAAGTGGTCTGGTGTGGGTCACTGGCTGTGGCGGGGGGTGGCGGCCTCCTGGCTGTAGTTCCTGGTTGTCGGCCGCGTGGACTGGGGGGATGTCTGGGCCCTCTACTCCTCCTACTTATAGCGCACACAGTCACACATATATAGGACTTTGGGGATTGTCCTGCGGGGAGGCATGGCGGGGGGTTGAGGATGCCTCCAATGGGGCTCCAGTCCTCCTGTCTTGTCCCCTGCTCGTCCATCCCTCAATCTTAGCTGCATATTAGACACTTAGGATTTGGGGGGCTTGGTTTGGTTGGGACCCACCATGACCTTGATGTCCCCCAATTTTAATCGCATTATTAGTTCCCACAAGCATACATATCTCACTCACGCTACAGTACACACATCAATAGGGACTGGAGGTCGGCTGTAACGGCTGACCTCCTAATTTTAACTACACAGTAGACACTCTGGGGGCCTTGTACACATGCATGGGGGGTTTGGGGTTCGGCGCACCCCTCATTGCCTCGTCGGCCGGCGGGGACTGCGGTCTGGTGGCCTGCCAGGCTTTTATTCATTTATTATTGTTATATATTTATTTTTATTTTTAATGTATTTATTATTTTTATTTTTATTATTTACTTATTTTTATTTTATTTTATTTTTTAAATTTTATTTATTTATTTTTATTTTTTATTTTTATTTTTTTTTAATCTTATTATTTATTTGTGTGTGGCGTCGCGCGGGTCTCACTTCCTGTTGGATGGGGTCCGTGCCCGTGTGGCCCGACCTTGCGCTGTGGGGTCTCTGTTGGTGACTTGGTGTGGTGGCGGCGCAGCCCCCGTGTCTGGTCTGGATGCTGTGTCTCGGTTGTTTGGGCGGTGGTGTGTTTGTGCGGGTTTGGGTTGGGGTGGGGGGCCTTTTGGTTGGGGGGGTTGTTGGTGTCTCTTGTTTGCGTGTTGGCGTTCGGGCTGACCGGCGGGCTGGCGCCGGCTGGTCTCCGTGGCCCTGGTGGCGTGTGGTTGCTGGTCGCAGTTTTTTTTTTTGATCGCTTTGATTTGATTGGCTGGTGCTGGCTGTCTGGGGTTATTGCGGCTGCTGTTTCTGCTGCCGTTTGTTTGTGGTGTGGGCGCCCGTGGCTGCTGGGTCTGGTGCAGGGGTGTGGCTGATGTTGTGACTGGTGGCAGCGTGCGCGCGTGATGGCTGTCGGGGCTGACGAACTGTGTATATGTATGTATATGTGTGTGTATGTATGTATGTTTATATATGTGTATGTGTACATATGTGTATGTATATGTGTACATATGTGTATGTATATGTATATATGTGTATGTGTGGGTATGTATGTGTGTATGTGTATGTATATATGTATGTATGTATGTATATTTCTGGGGGTACGCTCTGGGCCTGCCTGTCAGACGGGGGTCGACGCCTCAGGCTACTGCATCCGAACTGCGTGTCTGGAGCTCCTGGGTCCCGCTGTCCATCCCTTCCGGGTGCCCGTCTTGGTTGGGGCCTGTTGGGCCTAGTCCCTGCGTCTATTGTGGTAGCTTGGTGCTGCAAGGTATTCCGAGGTGCTGCGAGTCGGCCAGTTGCTGGGGTAGTGACCTTGTTTGTCAGCATGTCTGTGATCTTCTTTTAATTCTTTTTTTTTTTAAATTAATTAATTAATTAATTTATTTATTTATTTATTTTTTAATATATTTTATTAATATTATTTTTTAATTTTCCCCTCCCTCAGGGGGGGGGCTCGGCGGGGCGGTTGCTGGTTGTTCCATCTCCATCGTTGGGGTCCCTGCGGGTGGGGTGGGTGGTTCCCGTGGCCCTGTGCCTGGGTGGTCCTGCGGCGGCCGGTTTGGGTGGGGTGGCCGGGGGCTGGCCTCGCCGCGCTCTCCGGGGGTGGGGGGTGGGCTCGTGGGGGCCCGGTTGCCGGTGGGGCGGGGGCGGTCTTCCCGTCCGGTTGCGGGGAGTCTCTGGGTCCCTCGGGCGGGGCGTCTCGCCTTTCTGCCCGTGTGGGGTGTGGTCTCTCGCTGGCTTGGGGTCTGGCTGTCCCCTGCTTTTCTCGTGCCCTGTCCTCTGCCGGGTGCGTCTGTCTGCGGCCTGCTGCTGGCCCTTGTGGGCGGTACGGTGGGTCGGGCTCTGGGGTTCCTGTCGCTGGCCGGCTTGGCTGCGTGGGGGCGGTGGTCCCTGGTTCCCTGGGCACCACGCCTCCTGTTTGTGGGTTGGGCTCTCGGGGGTGATGGGGCCGTGCTCTGGCTCCCACGCACTCTGGGAGTCGAATGTATTGTACATGCAAATTCACATATGCTCACATACGTACATAGGTACCTACGCTCCCACATACATACACAAATACAGTACATATTTACCTACCTAATGTTCGTACATCCACACGCACATTCAATATACAAACATACACATACACATACTGTACATATACATTCACTGTATAAACACATATACACATTCTGTACATATACATTCATTGTACAAACACATATACACATTATGTACATATACAAGTACATATGCATACTTACACTCATGCACATAATCACGTTTCATCAAACATATATTAACGTTGTTGCCCTAGGGTAAACTGGGTGTAACACATGGCACACTGACAAAGCTTAACCTATTGTGACTATAACAATCTACAAGGTTAATGTAGGTTGCTTCTCTTTCTCCCCCTCCATTTTTCTGCATTCTTTCGTATCTCAAGTTATCATTACGTATATGTATTGTTGCATTTAAACAACTGTATTGTTGATAATAAAGGTAAATTATTGGTATTGTTCATTATCAATAGCGCTATTTCTATTGGTATTTGTATTGATCCATTTGTAGTGTAATAATGCTCATTGTCATTTCTGTATTATTTTTTATTTTTCGCTAACTGCTTATTTGCTATTACTTTTACCATCATATTTGTACATGTCATATTTGCTGATGTTGCTCTATTGTTGTTGTTGTTGTTGTTTGCTGTTGTTGTTTTTGTCTCTCTGTCTAATCCCCCTCTTGTCCCCACAATTTCCCCCTCTGTCTTCTTTTTTTTTCTCTTTCTATCCCCTCCTGCTCCGGCCCGGCTGCACTAAATGATAATATAAATACATTTAATAAAGTCAAATACAAATAAGGCAACAAGAGAAGTATCCTACACTTCTCTTTTGTAAAGTAAATCTGAACAGCCGACATGGGCATCTACATCAACTATATGATTTGCCTGAGAAGCTGGACAGGACAAAAAAAAAAAAAAAAAAAAAAAAAAAAAAAGAAGTAATCATCAACTTAAAGTGCCCTCTCTGGGGATTGTAATAGAGATCCATCTGGATTCATGAACTTTAATTCTAAACATTTCTTCACAAAAAAATAAATTTTTAACATCAATATTTATGGAACGTGTCCACAAAAAATCTAGCTGTCAATATTGCATTGTTGCATTGTAATGAATGGAATAGCCGACTTGATTTGATGTTCAGTTTATGAACTTACATTCATATTTTGTTGAAGTATTATTCAATGCATATATTTATAAAGGATTTTTGAATTGTTGCTATTTTTAGAATATTTAAAAAAAATCTCACGTACCCCTTGGCATACCTTCAAGTACCCCCATTTGAGAACCACTGTACTAGAGCATACTTGCCAACCTTGAGACGTCCGAATTCGGGAGATGGGGGCGCGGGGTTTGGTGGTAGTGTACATTGTAGTGTACATGGGTGTACATTGTAGCGTCCCGAAAGAGTTAGTGCTGCAAGGGGTTCCGTTGTGTTTATGTTGTGTTACGGTGCGGATGTTGTCCCGAAATGTGTTTGTCATTCTTGTTTGGTGTGGGTTCACAGCAGTGACGTGCAGTCACTAGACCCGCCTCACCTGCCATCATGGAAAGAAAAAAAATGTAAAAAGAAAAAAAAAATTTAAATTGTTATATGTATCCAGTGATTGTACTATAAAGTTATTTTCCATTTAACTTCACCAGTTTTAGATTATTTTTATTCAAAATTGCTGAATTTTCACATTTGCCGTTCAAATACTGAGAAGAGACGGTGCGGTGAACAGCAGCCAGTCGAGGCACGTCACTCAGTGCCTCAACATGGATTGCGGACTCGGCTAACTGCTGGCCTGCTGTGCAGTGAGACCTTATTGCTCTATGAATTATATTATACATTTCCATAGTTTAGTTAGCTGAGGTATATAATGTACAGTGTATTTTGTCAACAACTGTATGTGTGTAAAGTATTTCTTGTGCTGAGCGATCATAAAACGGCTGCAAAAGACGCACTGTTTGAGGCTCCAGTAATCCCGCCTCCTGCACCCCCGCCGTAGAATTGTTATATCAACTAAAGCCCACACTTAAACTTTCCACGTGCAAGATTGAATCTATTTAAAAAAGTTATTTCATAAGAAGCCAAAAAGTGCAAAAACAATAATGTTCGTGTTGGAGGAGTTGTGAATGACTACAGGGTCACAACATTAGGTACACCTGCAGACTGCAGGTGTACCTAATTCACAACTCCTCCAACACGAACATTATTGTTTTTGCACTTTTTGGCTTCTTATTAAATAACTTTTGTAACCTATTTTTATGGGCTTTTCTCTTTGTGATGTTATGTTCCTGTTATGCGCTGTTATACAGTATATGCCTTGAGCTCTTATTTTGAAGGCGCTAAGAGCGGAAGTGATGACACGGAGTCGAGCGGAGGTTTTTGAAAGAAGGTAAATAAAGTGGTCCTCGTGTAACTGGAGCCTCCGTGTTTGTTATTTTGTAGTTTCATACAGTATAGGCGACATTTATAAACCCTCGGTTACACTTTTTTAAATAGATTCAATCTTGCACGTGAAAAGTTTAAGTGAGGGCTTTAGTTGTGGACTTCATTTATAAGTAAAGGTAAGACCATAATAACGTTGTTTTTTTATTAAATGTGCTTTTTTGTGTGCTACAGTTTGTATGTGTAAAGTTAAAGTTAAGTTAAAGTACCAATGATTGTCACACACACACTAGGTGTAATGAAATTTGTCGTCTGCATTTGACCCATCCCCTTGATCACCCCCTGGGAGGTGAGGGGAGCAGTGGGCAGCAGCGGCGCCGCGCCCGGGAATCATTTTTGGTGATTTAACCCCCAATTCCAGCGCTTGATGCTGAGTGCCAAGCAGGGAAGAATGCTGGTATGAGCTTTTAAACATAACCCGTTAACTGCTGCCAATCAAATGGTAAATAAGATACTCTTTAGGGTTCATATGTTTGTAAATCTGACTGTGATGAAGTGAGTGCCTCACCAGCCATCAACCTCACCGCACGTCACTGGTTCACAGTGTGGCGCATATTTGTGACAGTGTTAAAGTTGTTTATACGGCCACCCTCAGTGTGACCTGTATGGCTGTTGACCAAGTATGCTTTGCATTCACTTGTGTGTGTGTAAAAGCCGCATATATTATGTGACTGGGCCGGCACGCTGTTAGTATGGAGGAAAAGTGGACGTGACGACAGGTTGTAGAGGACGCTAAAGGCACACCCCCAATGTTGTTGTCCGGGTGGAAATCGGGAGAATGGTTGCCCCGGGAGATTTTCGGGAGAGGCACTGAAATTCGGGAGTCTCCCGGGAAAATCAGGAGGGTTCAAGGTTCAAAGTTCAAGGTTCAACTTTATTGTCCCCGCGGGGAAATTTGTCTTGGGCACAGTGCATCATTGCTTTCTTAACATACCCAAAAACAACAGAACAAAAACACAAGCACAACCAGACAACTAACATTTAAACATCAGAACATGGAGCTTGATAGACATAGGTGGCACTTTGATGTAGGCATAACATCTATAGTATGGAGATAAAAATAAAGTACCAGTGTGCATTGCACTAGAGCTCATGGATAAAGTGCTGTGTGCTAAAGTGCTATGTGCTAAAAAAAAAGTGCTATCCTATGTATTAACATTCTATTGCACATTGTTGGTCAGCTTAATGGAGGCTGGGACAAATGATAATTTAAGGCGGTTAGATTTGCATAGTGGGACCCGGAGTCTTCTCCCTGATGGCAGGGTTCCATATTCAGGGAAGAGTGGGTGTTGTGAGTTGGAAATAATTTTCTTAGCTTTTTTCCTAACTGCCTGCTCATAGATGCTCTGTATAGGCTCATATTATTTCCTCCCTACGATTTTCATTGCCGTTTTATGCATGCCGGCCAGTTTGCTTTTTAGCTTAACGGTTAGGTTGCCAAACCATGAGGTGATCCCGTATCTAATGATGCTCTCTACAATGGCACGGTAGAAAATCATCATGATGTCGCTGCTTACGCCGTACAATCTTAATCTTCGCAAAAAATATAGCCTCTGTTGCAGTCTATTGCACAGTTTGTCAATATGTGTCTTCCAGCAGAGAAGATTATCAATATGAACCCCTAAATATTTATATGAGGATACCTGGGTGATTTCCTGATTTTTGATGACCACTTTAGAAATGTATAGAAGTTACTCAAAATAAATAAACAACCCAACCAAAAAATGCAGCAGCTCGATTAAAAAACTGTACTTAAGCCACATTCTTTTCTTTTTTTTTAGTACTGAACTCTTAACCCTCATTTGTAAAAAAATAACATGCTTATTATACAAACAGTATTTGTACACCTTTAACACAGATTTTTATACTGTCTTCAGAGATTCCGTTTTTTTGGTGGTACTCGAAACCTTTCTGGGTACCTGCGAAAGGGTGTTCAGCATGGTTAGAAAAATAGTGACAGAGAATAGAACAAGGATGGACAATTCAACCCTTAACTCAACAATGAGTAGATGAGTGTTATGTGTGTGTATATGTGTAAATAAATGAACACTGAAATTCAAGTATTTATTTTATTTATTTATTTATATATATATATATATATATATATATATAACATATATATATATATATACAACGCAACCCTGTGGGACGCCTGTGTTGCAGTGTTTGGTGTCTGACAGTGTTCTGTTGACCTTCACTTGCTGTGTTCTGTTTGTTAAAAAAGAGTGGAACCATTTGATCAAGGTGGAGTTTACACCCATGTCTTTGAGCTTCTCCAAGAGTATGTGAATTTGCACTGTATTAAAAGCTGAGCTGAAATCAACAAATAAAATTCTAGCATAAGCTTTTGTGTTCTCAAGGTACGTCCGTGTTTTACCGGATATGTACCGCTCCGTATAGCGGCATTTTAAAAAGTCATTAATTTTACTTTTTGAAACCGATACCGATAATTTCCGATATTACATTTTAAAGCATTTATCGGCCGATAATATCGGACATCTCTATTTGTCAGCATTCAATCGCACCTGATAGGAGCTCTCAGTCGTAGGTGTTGGCCCATTTTTATCCATCTAAGCAGCACTAACGAAGCCAACCTGTACGAGCAGTATGTCAGGCCCAGGTCATTGTCTCAGGTAGTGTCCCTCGCTTTGTTTATCTTCCCCGGCCATTTAAGCAGATCAGAGCTTTGACAAAGCCCGAGGCTTGCACAAACCGAGGAACGATCCGACCCCCTCGGGATTCCCCGCAAGAAAAGACAAATAGGGCAACCCTGGAGGGGGTCTCCCTGTGGGACGTCTCTATTCACGCTGAGCTGGACGCTTGCATTTTGTAACCGGATGTGATTCAAATGATGAGCAAATTCTAACTCGCATGATAGCATTTTGCAAGATATGTTGCTCAGCATACATGTGAATTTGTACGCTGCTAAACGGAAGGAAACAGGATGCAGAAGCACAAACACGGCGTATCCCCCCCACCCCCTCATGCCCTCATGCTGGTGAATGATTAGCAGGAATAATGTCCCTGTCACCCTTAATCACATTAAAATGGGGTTAACATTTAATTTTCCCCCACTTGATATGCACGAATTTCCACTTGATTTGCAGCAAAGGCCATTGGAATTCCATTATAAAAAGGATAAAAATTTCAGGCTTCATTTGTTCAGAGGAGGAAGTGCCGAATGCTTCTGTTAACCCACACACATGATACTCAGTGCTGAGGTGTCATGGAAACACTGACACAACCACCACACATTTGCATTCACACATTTCCCCACAGTTTTCAGCAGAACTCGAAGGGAATTATTTACTAACACCACGCGGTAAACAGCGTGTGCAATCCATAAAATTGCGAATTGAAAAGTGATGCAGGCGGCCTTATTTAAATGAGGATTTTGTGTGTACTATACAGGGCATCACCATGGAGACACTCATTTACTGCACATCCATGATATCATGCTCCTACTGTGGCGTTTTTCTATGTTTTAAAACAAGCAGGAGACATTTACCACTTTTAGGGCATTTTAGAAATAGTCATCTACATTGACACCACTTTTTTTTTTTTTTACCACTCAAAGTGCTGTAGAGGGAGGCTGCGCCTACTCCGCTCAAAATGCAAAAAAAAAAACTCCCCAAAAAAGTTTTTTTTTTTTTTCAATGAGAAATATTTGAATAACATACAGTACAGGCCAAAAGTTTGGACACACCTTCTCATTCAATCTTTATTTTCATGACTATTTACATTGTAGATTGTCACATCAAAACTATGAATGAACACATGTGGAGTTATGAAATCAACAAACAAAAGGTGAAATAACTGAAAACATGTTTTATATTCTAGTTTCTTCAAAATAGCCACCCTTTGCTCTGATTACTGCTTTGCACACTCTTGGCATTCTCTCCATGAGCTTCAAGAAAGAGGTTTTCACTTCACAGGTGTCACGTTGGATTTACATTATTATCTAAAAAACAATAAAACACTGAATATTGAGTCTATATGAACGTTGCTCCTCTACTTCCCAGACCACCTCCTTGATCGACATCTTTTATAATCAAGCAAGAAAACAAAAGGCACAAAAATAAGAAAACATCCACTTATTTTATTATTATAATGTCACTGTTCCTATGGTCACCATAGTGTGTTGTTCATCTATTATTGACCAAACTTACCCTCAAAAATGTATTCTTCTTTCCATGAATGTATCTATTGTTCATCACACTCAGTTTAGCTGCATATCATATAAAAAGTGCAGACTTTAACCATAAGAATCATTTCTTTAGTTTGAAAATATCCAACAAGCCGCGTTAAAATGTTAATGATGTTGTTTTATGCCTAGGTAGCCCAGTTAACTGTCTTTTTTTATGCCAGCCCCGTGTCACGTGACTTCAAACTTGACACCTCATTGGCTCAAAGTGCTTTGAGTACCTTGAAGGTAGAAAAGCGCTATACGAGTATAACCCATTTACCATTTAAAAAAAAAAAAGTCAGTTCACATCATTCAAATGCAAAAAATTCAGTTGCATAAATTTAGTGTAAAAAAAAAAAAAAGCTTTCGTAAATAAGATACAAATTAACCTCCGTACACGTGTTTTAGTCCACACTAACCTTAGGTAAATCAGGACCTAAATGTTTTAATCAGATTAATCACACTTTTTCATGTTGATTAATCACAGTAAATTAATTGCCTGCATATTTTGAATTAACTTGACACTTCAACTTTTTGACACAAATGCAATTGTCTATCCATCCATCCATCCATCTTCCTCCGCTTATCCGAGGTCGGGTCGCGGGGGCAGCAGCCTAAGCAGAGAAGCCCAGACTTTCCTCTCCCCAGCCACTTGGTCCAGCTCTTCCCGGGGGATCCCGAGGCGTTCCCAGGCCAGCCGGGAGACATAGTCTTCCCAACGTGTCCTGGGTCTTCCCCGTGGCCTCCTACCAGTCGGACGTGCCCCGAACACCTCCCTAGGTTGGTGTTCGGGTGGCATCCTGACCAGATGCCCGCACCACCTCATCTGGCTCCTCTCCAGTAAAGCAGTGGCTTTACTTTGAGCTCCCCCCAGATGGCAGAGCTTCTCACCCTATCTCTAAGGGAGAGCCCCGCCACCCGGCGGAGGAAACTCATTTTGGCCGCTTGTACTCGTGATTTTGTCCTTTCGGTCATAACCCAAAGCTCATGACCATAGGTGAGGATGGGAACGTAGATCGACCGGTAAATTGAGAGCTTTGCCTTCCGGCTCAGCTCCTTCTTCACCACAACGGATTGATACAGCGTCCGCATTACTGAAGACGCCGCACCGATCCGCCTGTCGATCTCACGATCCACTCTTCCCTCACTCGTGAACAAGACTCCGAGGTACTTGAACTCCTCCACTTGGGGCAGGGTCTCCTCCCCAACCCGGAGATGGCACTCCACCCTTTTCCGGGCGAGGATAAATGCAATTTGTTTTTTCCAGAATACATACAGAAATTGCAATAAAATGCTTTACTTACTCATTTGTTTGTTTTAAACTTGGTGAACATTTGATCCAAAGTCCCGTCTGGGTTTATTTTTTTGAAGTGAAATTTGCCAGTTTACTAATCTTTGCACTGACCATATAGCAACGTGCTCCACTTATCAGGTAACCATCGCACGGATCTTGTATAAACGCGATTAATCTGAGTTTATACATACCATAATGCAATTATGTCTCGTGCCTTTTTTGTGTTGAAAAAAATCTTGAGGCACACCACCAGCAGAAATCGTTAAGAAACGAAACTCAATTGACAGTAAAAAGTCGTTGTCACAATTGTTAGATATGACTTTAAAGCAGGGGTCACCAACCTTTTTGAAACCAAGAGCTACTTCTTTGGTACTGATTAATGCGAAGGGCTACCAGTTTGATACACACTTAAATAAATAAATATATTGTCATTTGTAAGTTACATGTAAGTGTGATTTAGACAAGAATAGCTAAATAAATACATCTATAAATATATATAAAAAAAATGGGTATTTCTGTCTGTCATTCCGTCGTACATTTGTTTTCCTTTTACGGAAGGTTTTTTTGTAGAGAATAAATGGTGAAAAAACACTTAATTGAACGGTTTAAAAGAGGAGAAAAGACGAAAAAAAATGAAAATTAAATTTCGAAACGTAGTTTATCTTCAATTTCGACTCTTTATAATTCAAAATTCAACCGAAAAAAAGAAGAGAAAAACTAGGTAATTCGAATCTTTTTGAAAAAAAAAAAAAAAAAGAATTTATGGAACATCATTAGTAATTTTTCCTGATTAAGATTAATTTTAGAATTTTGATGACATGTTTTAAATAGGTTAAAATCCAATCTGCACTTTGTTAGAATATATAACAAATTGGACCAAGCTATATTTCTAACAAAGACAAATCAGTATTTCTTCTAGATTTTACAGAATAAAATTTTTAAAAGAAATTCAAAAGACTTTGAAATAAGATTTAAATTTGATTCTACAGATTTTCTAGATTTGCCAGAATATTTCTTTTGAATTTTAATCATAATAAGTTTGAAGAAATATTTCACAAATATTCTTCGTCGAAAAAACAGAAGCTAAAATGAAGAATTACATTAAAATGTATTTATTATTCTTTACAATGAAAAAAAAAAAAATTTTACTTGAACATTGAATTAAATTGTCAGGAAAGAAGAGGAAGGAATTTAAAAGGTAAAAAGGTATACGTGTTTAAAAATCCTAAAATCATTTTTAAGGTTGTATTTTTTTCTCTAAAATGGTCTTTCTGAAAGTTATAAGAAGCAAAGTAAAAAAATAAATGAATTTATTTAAACAAGTGAAGACTAAGTCTTTAAAATATTTTCTTGGATTTTCAAATTCTATTTGAGTTTTGTCTCTCTTAGAATTAAAAATGTCGAGCAAAGCGAGACCAGCTTGCTAGTAAATAAATACAATTTAAAAAATAGAGGCAGCTCACTGGTAAGTGCTGCTATTTGAGCTATTTTTAGAACAGCCCAGCGGGCGACTCATCTGGTCCTTACGGGCTACCTGATGCCCACGGCCACCGCGTTGGTGACCCCTGCTTTAAAGCATAACCAAGCATGCATCACTATAGCTCTTGTCTCAAAGTAGGTGTACTGTCACCACCTGTCACATCACCCCCTGACTTATTTTGACTTTTTTGCTGTTTTCCTGTGTGTAGTGTTTTAGTTCTTGTCTTGCGCTCCTATTTTGGTGGCTTTTTTTCTTTTTTTGGTATTTTCCTGTAGCAGTTTCATGTCTTCCTTTGAGCGATATTTCCCGCATCTGCTTTGTTTTAGCAATCAAGAATATTCCAGTTGTTTTTAATCCTTCTTTGTGGGGACATTGTTGATTGTCATGTCATGTTCGGATGTACTTTGTGGACGCCGTCTTTGCTCCACAGTAAGTCTTTGCTGTTGTCCAGCGTACTGTTTTTGTTTACTTTGTAGCCAGTTCGGTTTTAGTTTCATACTGCATAGCCTTCCCTAAGCTTCAATGCCTTTTCTTAGGGACACTTACATTTTGTTTATTTTTGGTTTAAGCATTAGACACCTTTTTACCTGCACGCTGCATCCCGCTGTTTCTGATATCTACAAAGCAATTAGCTACCGGCTGCCACCTACTGATATGGAAGAGTATTACACGGTTACTCTGCCGAGATCTAGACAGCGCCGACACTCAACAACAACACATCATTTGCAGACTATAATTACTGGTTTGCAAAAAATATTTTTTACCCAAAGAGGTGGAATTAGATAATCTCCCATGGCACACCAGACTATATCCCACAGACACTGTGGTTGAAAAACACTGGTCTAGTGGTTAGTAACTATGATAGCTCTACTATAAACATATTGCTGAGTGACAATGTATATTCTTGACTTTTTCTGATGTACCAATTTTTTTAGGGCTACTGTCCAAATCCGGCGACGAAGCAATTACTGCAGGTCCTGTTACACTATCAGGAACAAAAAGAATTGCATGTTTTACATAAACACTTGCCCAATTTGTGCTCTCGACAAGAACGTCCACACAAATAATTGGAAAGGACATAAATACAAATGGCCGAGTGGTGTAAGCTCGGCGGCAAAAGCGTTTTTGGAAGTGGTGTTGACGGAGCATGTCGCCACCTAATTGACAGTGCTTTGTCTGCGCACTTGAGGGAAGGGGGTGTTTCATGTCCCAGCAAGGTGTTTGCCTGCACCTGTGTCACTCAGTGCAGACACCCAGAAGAACCCCCCCCCCAGCCCCCCCGCGCTCATTTGTTCCTCACGTTATCCGTCTGGAGCTTCACATTATTAAAATCATCCCTCAGCCCGCTACCAAAAGCTTCTTTGTTACTGGGCCGACTTGGCCGGGCTCTGTCAGGTCTTCACCAATTACAGTCGCAGGTACAATGGCCTATTCAAAGGATCGCACCCCTTGACTGGCGTGGAGAGAGTGATTTGTGAATCATTATTCAAGACTCCTGCGGAGAACGCCATACCTGAGGAATGCAAATAGCGTGCCGAGCAAATAGACAGCATGTGTGTGACAAACTGCGGCTGCTATTATCTCGGATTGGGTTTTGTAGCCTCGCGGAAACAGCTGCCATCATCCTTGCTGTTAATGGTGAGGCATTGGTGCCACCGAATATCAAACAGAATGAGTTTGAAAGAACAGGGACATCAATTTAAATGCGCTCAGCTTGTTGGAGAAGGCTACAAGTAGGGTTGCAAAATTCCGGGAATATTCAAAGTTGGAAACTTTCCATGGGAATA